>NC_088403.1:60668981-60841481 GCF_034236695.1 Oncorhynchus nerka
TAAATCATTATCACACTGTCCTGTATTAACTCATTTAAATCATTATCACACTGTTCAGTATCTACTACCACCTGAGTTTTTCAGGTGGTAGTAGATACTACCAAGAAATACACACATCGTGTGTGTGACCCTGACTTAGCCCACTGCAGTAAAAGGGTAAACAAATGACTGACTCATATCTGATCTGTTCTCTGAATAGGAAACATGACCTCGAAGTCTGTGGCGAAGGAGAGAAGTCAGGTATTGATGTGAACATCTAAGTTGTGAGAAGCCTCACCACCAAGCTGTGTGTCAATAGATATACAGTATCTCTCCAAAGTGACACATTCTTCAGCAGTCAGTAAGAGGGAGAAGGAACCTCCTTATCGGCACTAAACCTTTGAAAAAAAAACAGACATTTCATTAGAAAACTCATAAATTGTCCAATAAATTCACGTCATTAAACCGGTGAAAGAATGAGATTACTGCCATTAAAAAAATAGGAAAAGAAGATAAGGACAACTTACTTATCAGCTCAAACTGTCACAGTGCTGGTTCGGGGAGACATATATTAATTTGGTCCTGGTGAAAACAAAATAAGTCCCTGCATTAATGATACCGGGAGATGCGTCCCGGTAAAAAGGTTTTGTGTATATCACCAAAAGATTAGTTCCTCCACTGGCAGGTCCAAGCGAGAGACTTTCCTTCCTTGAGCACCTGGAATGCTTCAAACTCAACTCAGAAATATACAAGGGGATTTTAAAAAATAAATAATTTTAGACCCAAGATATCCAACCTGCGTTTTTATAAATCCTCTGATTGTCTCTGTTGAAATAAGATAGCGGTGTAGCCCTTTGAAGGTGGTGTGACAGCGCATAATACACTACCATATAAGTTTTGACCGGCTGGGGAGTCACGTGTTGTGACTAAGGCCCAGCTCAAAGCTTTGCCATGGGATTAGGAGCATTAGCAAGGTTGGTTGCCAATCTGAAAAAACAACCAAGGTTTTAACGCAGCTCATTGAGGACATTTTAGAAAATAAATAGAATGAAAGCATCCTGAGCCTCTCTCTCTCTCTCTCTCTCTCTCTCTCTCTCTCTCTCTCCCTTTCTCTTTCTCTCTCTCTCGCTGTCTCTCGCTCTCTCTCTCTCTCATTTAGCAGATGTTTTGCTTTGAACATCAAGATGTAAAAGGCTGAGGCATAGGTCCACACACTCTGCAAAAATCCACACAGCACCGCAATACACATCTAGTTTCAAAATAAAGTTGCTTAAATTGTAGTGTCGGTGATTCACATTTTAATAAGGCTGTGTAGAAACACCTTACCTGATCACAATTCATCTCTCTTCATTTGTACCTGACTATGTCTCTGTGTATAGTACACTCCCACCTTAATTAATTAAAAACCTTACCTTTTCAAGGACATTATTACATGGGAATATAAACTCTATGACTGTTATCATGTATATGACAATGATTATGAATTCCCTTCCTGAAGGCCCCTTACGGTAAACTCAGGGACCAATCTATTGTATTATGAATTCCCTTCCTGAAGGGCCCTTACTGTAAACTCAGGGCCCTATCTACTGCACTATGAATTCCCTTCCTGAAGGGCCCTTACTGTAAACTCAGGGCCCTATCTACTGCACTATGAATTCCCTTCCTGAAGGCCCCTTATGGTAAACTCAGGGCCCTATCTACTGCACTATGAATTCCCTTCCTGAAGGCCCCTTATGGTAAACTCAGGGCCCTATCTACTGCACTATGAATTCCCTTCCTGAAGGGCCCTTATGGTAAACTCAGGGCCCTATCTACTGCACTATGAATTCCCTTCCTGAAGGGCCCTTATGGTAAACTCAGGGCCCTATCTACTGCACTATGAATTCCCTTCCTGAAGGGCCCTTATGGTAAACTCAGGGCCCTATCTACTGCACTATGAATTCCCTTCCTGAAGGGCCCTTACTGTAAACCCCAGGCCCATTCCATTGTACACTGATAGTATAAATGGTACTGCGGTATAATGTCATCACTCCCCTTGGATTTCTTCACATTTTGTTGTGTTACAAGGTGTGATTCAAATGGAGACATCTGTCTTGTTTTTGGCAACGATCTACACCAAATACTCTGTCATTTCAAACTTTGAATACATTTTTTTTTTTTGGGGGGGGTAATGAAAAATAAAACACCAATGTACCTTGATTAGTTAAGTATTCACCCCACTGAGTCAATACATATCAGGAACGCCTTTGGCAGTGATTACAGCGTTGAGTCTTCTTGGGCTAGTCTCATAAGAGCTTGGCACAGTTGTATTTTACAATGTATGCCCATTATTCTTTTAGAAATTCTTTAAGCTCTGTCAAGGTGTTGGGGGGGATCATGGCTAGACAGATCAAGTCTTTCCATAGATTTTCAAGCAGCTTTATTAAGTCAAAACTGTAACTTAGCCGCCGCTCACGAACATTCACTGTCTTCTTGGTAAGCAACACCAGTGTAGAGTCGGCTTTGTGTTGTAGGTTATTATCCTGCTGAACAGTGCATTTGTCTCCCAGTGTCTGGTGGAAAGCAGACTGAAGCAGGTTTTTCCTCTAGGATTTAACCAGTGTTTAGATCCCCTCCCATTTCTTTTCATCCTGAAAAACTCCCCAGTCTTTGCCAATGTCAAGCAGGTTTATTAAGCTTTATTAAGCTACCATAACATGATGAGGCCACCACCTTGCTTGAAAATAGGCATTTACTCAGTGATGTATTGTTCTGGATTTGCCCCATACATAAGAGTTTGCATTCAGGCCAAAAAATGTATAACTACGCCATGCTTTTTTCTTGGAGTATTACTTTAGTACTTTGTTGCATACAGATGCATGTTTTGGACTATTTTTATTCTGTATATTTGTATTCTTCTTTTCACTTTGTCATTTAGGTCATTATTGTGAAGTTACTACAATGTTGTTGATCCATCCTCAGTTTTCTCCCATCACAGCCATTGCCTTCTGTAAAATCACCAATGGTCTCATAGTGACATCCCTAAGCAGTTTCCTTCCTTTCCTGTAGCTCAGTTCAAAAGGACGACTGCATCGTTGATGCGTCAGGGGGGTTTAATACTTCATCCACAGCATAAATATGAACTAGACCGTGCTTAAAGAGATGTTCAACATCTGACATCTACCAATCACTGTTCTTCTTCATGAGGCTTCTGAAAAGCTCCCTAGTCTTTGCAGTTGAATCTGTGTTTGAAATTAAAAACTTGACTGAGGGACCTTACAGATGTTGTATGATTTGTTAAGCCATATTTTGCTTGTAATAACAAACTACTATATTTTTATACATTTTTATTAATTTTGTGAACGTTTGTCGAATTTTCTTATTACTTTGACATTATGGATTATTTTGTTGTAGATAATGACAAAAAACAACAACAATTAAAACTTGTTGGGGATAGGGGGCAGTATTTTCACTTTGGATGAATTGCGTGCCCATAGTGAACTGCATCCTACTCTGTCCTAGATTGCTAATATATGCATATTATTATTACTATTTTTATTTTATTTATTTTTATTGACTTGTTAATTGTTTACTCCATGTGTAACTCTGTGTTGTCTGTTCACACTGCTATGCTTTCTCTTGGCCAGGTCGCAGTTGCAAATGAGAACTTGTTCTCAACTAGCCTACCTGGTAACCTGTTAAGACTCTAGGGGCAGTATTTCATTTTTGGATAAAAAGACGTGCCCGTTTTAAGCGCAATATTTTGTCACGAAAAGATGCTCGAATATGCTTGGAATTGATAGTTTTGGAAAGAAGACAGTCTTACGTTTCCAGAAATGCAAAGATTTTCACTGTGAGTCCCTTAGAACAAATGCTTCGGGCAAAACCAAGATGTATGACCGACCAGGAAATGCACAGGATTTCTGAGGCTACGTTTTCCATGATCGCCTTATATGGCTGTGAATGCGACAGGAATGAACGGACTCTTTCTCTTGTTTCCCCAAGGTCTTTGCAGCATTGTGACGTATTTGTAGGCATATCATTGGAAGATTGACCATAAGAGACTACAATTGCCAAGTGTCCCCTTGGTGTCTGTGTGGCAATTGGTGCGCAAAAGTCAGGTCCCGGTATTTTTCCATTCAAATCTCAGAACAAACCAGGCTACAAGGACGGTGCTTTCAATGGAGAGAAATATGACAAACCACCTTCAGGATTGATTCAACCAACGTTTTCCATGTTTCAGTCGATATTATGGAGTTAATTCGGAAAAAAGTTTGACATGTAGGTGACTGAATTTTCGGTTAGTTTCGGTAGCCAAATGCATAGTAACAAAAGGGAACGATGTGTCCTACACAAGAATCTTTCAGGAAAAACTGGACATCTGCTATGTAACTGAGAGTCTCCTCATTGAAACATCTGAAGTTCTTCAAAGGTAAATTATTTTATTTGATTCCTTGGCTGGTTTTTGTGAATATGTTGCGTGCTAAATGCTAACGCTAATGCTAAGCTAGCTATCACCACTCTTACACAAATTAGTGATTTTCTCTGGTTCTAAAGCATATTTTGAAAATCTGAGACGACAGGATTGTTAAGAAAAGGATAAGCTTGAGAACAGGCATATTTATTTCATTTAATTTGCAATTTTTAGAAATCGCTAACGTTGCGTTATGGCAATGAGCTTGAGGCTGTAGTTACGCTACCGCATACGGGTTTGGGCGGACTATGAGGTTGAAATAAAGATGAAATAAAGATGAAATAAAAAATAAAGTAAAAATATTGGATAGAAAACACTCTGAAGTTTCTAAAACTGTTTGAATTATGTCTGTGAACTCATAGGGCAGGCTTCCAAACAGGAAGTGAAATTCTGAATGCGTGTCTAATTTTAAGTCATCATCTCTTCCCTTCCAAATAAGATATGGATCTGTTAGCACTTCCTACGCCTTCCACTAGATGTCCTCATTCAGTAGAACGTGGAATGGAGCCTCTGGTGTGAACTTTGACCGAATGGGAGGGGAAATAGTCACTGTCCTGGCAGAATGCAATTTCCCTGTGGCGTATTTGTCTGTGGGTGCCACCATCATTCCATTTGGCTGCAGATGAAAACCTATGCTTCGGTTGGAACATTATTGGATATATATGAAAATAACATCCTGAAGATTGATTCTCTACTTAGTTTGACCAGTTTATTCGACCTGGAATATATATTTTTGAAGTTTTCATCCGAGTTCTCCTGGACCAGCGTCAGCTTTTGGGCATGTGAGCTGAAAGTGCTAGCAAATGCAGCTAATTGGCCACTAGTATTGGACATTATGGAACAAAACAACGATTTATTGTGGACCTAGGACTCCTTGCACTGCATTCTGATGAAAGATCATCAAAGGTAAGGGAATATTTATGATGTAATTTCATATTTCTGTTGACTCCACCATGGCGGAGAAATATATTTACGTCTGAGCGCTGTCTCAGATTATTGCATGGTAGGCTTTTTTCGTAACGTTTAAAAAGAATCTGACACAGCGGTTGCATTAAGAACCAGTGTATCTTTAATTATATGTATAACATGTATCTTTAGTCAAAGTTTATGATGAGTATTTCGTTATCTGGCGTAGCTTTCTATAATTCCTCCGGATATTTTGGAGGCATTTCTGAACATGCCGTCAATGTAAACCGAGATTTGTGGATATAAATATGCATATTATCGAACAAAACATAAATGTATTGTGTAACATGTCATATGAGTGTCATCTGATGAAGATTATCAAAAGGTTAGTGATTCATTTTATCTCTAATTCTGCTTTTGTGACTCTATCTTTGGCTGGGAAAAATGGCTGTGTTTTTTTTTAATTTGGTGGTGGTCTAACATAAATATATGTTGTGTTTCCGCTGTAAAACATTTAAAAAAGCAGACATGATGGGTTGATTAACAAGATGTTTATCTTTCATTTGCTGTATTGGACTTGTTAATGTGTGAAAGTTAAATATTTCGAAATAATATTTTTTGTATTCCCCGCGCCACCTTTTCAGCTGAATCTATGTCAATCCCACTTTGTAACGCAACAAAATATCTGAATAGAAAATGACTCGAATAAAAGTGAAAATCACCCATTAATATCTTAATAGAAAATGACTCGAGTAAAAGTGAAAGTCACCCAGTAAAATACTACTTGAGTAAAAGTCTAAAAGTGTCTAGTTTTAAATGTACTTCAGTACATTTGTGGGAAAAGTCATCAATTGCCATACACGAGTAAAAGTGAAAAGTACCATTAAACCCAATTCATCAAATTCCTATATTAAGCAAACCAGATGGCACCATATAAAATGATGATAATTACGGACAGACAGGTGCACACTCCGACACTCCGACACTCAGACACTCCGACACCCGACACTCCGACACTCAGACACTCAGACATAATTTACAAACTCTGTATTTGTGTTTATTCAGTCCACCAGATCAGTGGCAGTAGGGATGTTGTGTTGTATTGATAGGTGAGCGAATTGGACCATGGTGCTGTCCTGCCTGAGCATCTAAATGTAAGACTTTTAGGTGTCAGGGAAAATGTATGAAGTAAAAAGTATGTTACATTTTCAAAAATATAAATAGTAAAGTAAAGCACAGATGCCCCCAAAAAACGACTTAAGTAGAACTATAAATAAGTACATTTAACAGGGTCTATATACAGCCAAGCACCCTTATTGTTAGCAGTATAATCTCGTCCAGACCTGGTCCACACCCTAGTCTACACCCTAGTCCAGACTTGGTCCAGACCTGGTCCACACCCTAGTCCAGTCCTGGTCCACACCCTAGTCCAGACCTGGTCCAGTCCTGGTCCACACCCTAGTCCAGACCTGGTCCACACCCTAATCCAGTCCTGGTCCAGACCTCGTCCACACCCTAGTCCAGACCTGGTCCAGACCTGGTCCAAATCAAATCAAATCAAATCAAATCTATTTATATAGCCCTTCGTACATCAGCTGATATCTCAAAGTGCTGTACAGAAACCCAGCCTAAAACCCCAAACAGCAAACAATGCAGGTGTAAAAGCACCTGGTCCACACCCTAGTCCAGACTTGGTCCACACCCTAGTCCAGACCTGGTCCACAGCCTAGTCAACACCCTACTCCAGACCTGGTCCACACCTGGTCCACACGGTAGTCCAGACCTGGTCCACACCCTAGTCCAGTCCTGGTCCAGACCTGGTCCAGACCTGATCCACAACCTAGTCCACACCCTAGTCCAGACCTGGTCCACAGCCTAGTCCAGACCTGGTCCACACCCTAGTCCATACCTGGTCCAGACCTGATCCACACCCTAGTATACTATTATAAATCTTTAAAATTCTTTGAGTCTTTACTCTAGCGTAAGTGCTGAGGATAGAGACATTTTATTCCTGTTACTATGGGTACAAATAAAAGCTATGCATGAAGCCTCTTTAATGATTTATTTATTTATTTTATTTCACCTTTATTTAACCAGGTAGGCTAGTTGAGAACAGGTTCTCATTTGCAACTGCGACCTGGCCAAGATAAAGCAAAGCAGTGTGACACAGACAGCAACACAGCGTTACACATGGAGTAAACAATAAACAAGCCAGTAACACAATAAACAAATCAATGACACAGTAGAAAAAAGTCTATATACAGTGTGTGCAAAAGGCATGAGGAGGTAGGCAATAAATAGGCCATAGGAGCGAATAGTTACAATTTAGCAGATTAACACTGGAGTGATAAATGAGCAGATGATGATGTGCAAGTAGAGATACTGGTGTGCAAAAGAGCAGAAAAGTAAATAAAATAAAAACAGTATGGGGATGAGGTAGGTAGATTGGGTGGGCTATTTACAGATGGACTATGTACAGCTGCAGTGATTGGTTAGCTGCTCAGATAGTTGATGTTTAAAGTTGGTGAGAGAAATAAAGTCTCCAACTTCAGCGATTTTTGCAATTCGTTCCAGTCACTGGCAGCAGAGAAGTGGAATGAAAGGCGGCCAAATGAGGTGTTGGCTTTGGGGATGATCAGTGAGATATACCTGCTGGAACATGTGCTACGGGTGGGTGTTGTTATCGTGACCAGTGAACTGAGTTAAGGCATAGCTTTACCTAGCATAGACTTATAGATGACCTGGAGCCAGTGGGTCTGGCGACGAATATGTAGCGAGGGCCAGCCGACTAGAGAATACAGGTCGCAGTGGTGGTTGGTATAAGGTGATTTGGTAACAAAAAGGATGGCATTATGATAGACTGCATCCAGTTTGCTGAGTAGAGTGTTGAAAGCTATTTTGTAGATGACATTGCCGAAGTCGAGGATCGGTAGGATAGGCAGTTTTACTAGGGTGAGTTTGGTGGCGTGAGTGAAGGAGGCTTTGTTGCGAAATAGAAAGCCGATTGTAGATTTGATTTTTGATTGGAGAGGTTAAAACCTCTTAATATCCGACCGGATATTTTGGTTGAGATTTACCCGGACATTATTTCCAGACGTACAGCTATAGAATATACATCGCCTCGTGATCAATTTGATCGCTTATTAACGTTTACTAATACCTAAAGTTGCATTTCAAAAGTATTTCGAAGTGTTTTGTGAAAGTTTATCGTCGACTTTTTTAATTTAAAAAAATTACGTTACGTTATAAAACGCAATTTTTTTCCTTGATCACACAGTCTTCATAGATCGATATCTAGGCTATATATGGACCGATTTAATCGGAAAAAAAGACCCAATAGTGATGTTTATGTGACATCTAGGAGTGCCAACAAAGAAGATGGTCAAAGGTAATGAATGTTTTATATTTTATTTGTGCGTTTTGTGTAGCGCCGACTATGCTAATTATTTTGTTTACGTCCCCTGCGGGTCTTTTGGGGTGTTACATGCTATCAGATAATAGCTTCTCATGCTTTCGCCGAAAAGCATTTTAAAAATCTGACTTGTTGGCTGGATTCACAACGAGTGTAGCTTTAATTCAGTACCCTGCATGTGTATTTTAATGAACGTTTGAGTTTTAACGAGTACTATTAGCATTTAGCGTAGCGCATTTGCATTTCCAGATGTCTAGATGGGACGCCTGCGTGTCAGGTAGGAGCAAGAGGTTAAGTATGAGTCTGGAAGGAGAGTTTACAGTCTAACCAGACACCTAGGTATTTATAGATGTCCACATATTCTGGGTCGGAACCGTCTAGGGTGGTGATGCTAGTCGGGCGGGCAGGTGCGGGCAGAGAACGGTTGAAAAGCATGCATTTGGTTTTACTAGCGTTTAAGAGCAGTTGGAGGCCACGGAAGGAGTGTTATATGGAATTGAAGCTCGTTTGGAGGTTAGTTAGCACAGTGTCCAAGGAAGGGCCAGAAGTATACAGAAGGGTGTTGTCTGCGTAGAGGTGGATCAGGGAATCGCCGGCAGCAATAGCGACATCATTGATGTATACAGAGAAAAGAGTCGGCCCGAGAATTGAAGCCTGTGGTACCCCCATAGAGACTGCCAGAGGTCTGGACAACATGTCCTCCGATTTGACACACTGAACTCTGTCTGCAAAGTAGTTGGTGAACCAGGCGAGGCAGTCATTAGAAAAACCAAGTCTATTGAGTCTGCCGATAAGAATACGGTGATTGACAGAGTGAAAGCCTTGGCCAGGTTGATGAAGACGGCTGCACAGGACTGTCTTTTGTCGATGGCGGTTATGATATCGTTTAGTACCTTGAGCGTGGTTGAGGTGCACCCGTGACCGGCTCGGAAGCCGGATTGCACAGGGGAGAAGGTACGGTGTGATTTGAAATTGTCAGTCATCTGTTTATTAACTTGGCTTTCGAAGACTTTAGATAGGCAGGGCAGGATGGATATAGGTCTGTAATAGTTTGGGTCTAGGGTGTCCCCCCCTTTGAAGAGGGGACCGCGGAAGCTTTCCAATATTTAGGGATCTCGGACAATACAAAAGAGAGGTTGAACAGGCTGGTAATAGGGGTTGCAACAATGGTGGTGGATAGTTTTAGAAAGAGAGGGTCCAGATTGTCTAGCCCAGCTGATTTGTACGGGTCCAGGTTTTGCAGCTCTTTCAGAACATCTACTGTCTGGATATGAGTGAAGGAGAAGCTGGGGAGGCTTGGGCAAGTTGCTGCAGGGCAAGTAGCTGCAAGGGATGCGGAGCAGTTGTCCGGGGTTGGGGTAGCCACGACGAAGGCATGGCCAGCCTTTGAGAAATGCTTATTTAAATGTTAGATTATCATGGATTTATCAGTGGTGATCGTGTTACCTAGCCTCAGTGCAGTGGGCAGCTGGGAGGAGGTGCTCTTGTTCTCCATGGACTTTACAGTGTCCCAAAACCTTTTGGAGTTAGAGCTACAGGAAGCAAATTTTTGCTTGAAAAAGCTAGCCTTTGCTTTCCTGACTGACTGTGTGTATTAGTTCCTGACTTCCCTGAACAGTTGCATATCGTGGGGACTATTCAATGCTATTGCAGTCAGCTACAGGATGTTTTTGTGTTGGTTAAGGGCAGTCAGGTCTGGAGTGAACCAAGGGTTATATCTGTTCTTAGTTCTGATTTTTTTTGAACGGGTCATGCTTATCTAAGATGGTGAGGAAATTACTTTTAAAGAATGACCAGGCATCCTCGACTGACGGGATGAGGTCAATATCCTTCCAGGTACCAGGGCCAGGTCGATTAGCGGATACAGGCAATGAGGCAGTGATCACTGAGATCCTGATTGAAGACAGCAGAGGTGTATTTGGAGGGCAAGTTGGGTGAGGTCACCGCATGTGTGAGAGGTGGGACAAAGGAGGTATTAGAGGTATAATGAGTGGAACTAGGAGCTCCATTGTAAACTAAAACAATGATAACTTACCTAAACAACAGTATACAAGGCATATTGACATATGAGAGAGACATACAGCGAGGCATAAAGCAATCACAGGTGTTGATTTGGAGAGCTAACAAAGACAACAACAGGTGAGACAACAACAGCTAATAAGCTAAAACAACAACGGGTAAAATGGCGATGACTTGGCAGAGAGGGTTAACTACACACAGGGCCTGAGTTCGCGGCTGGGGCCGACACATAAACAAAAAAATAAAACAAACAGAATGGAGTATCGTGATTAATGGACAATCCAGCGGGCATTAGCTATGTAGCCAAGTGATCATAGGGTCCAGGGGGCAGCAATAGTTGGAACAGGGAAGCCGCAGTGTATTCGTTACTACGCTAGCACGCGGGCGACACAGCATTTAAAGTTAGTAGCCCAGGGCTAGTAGTAGCGTCTGCTCCGACATCCGACAGAGGCCGGTTGAAGGCACAGTGGATGGAGTATTCGTAGGCAGACCTGTTGTGGTGGTGCGCCGTGTCGACTAAGGATCCAAGCCAGATGGCGAAAGAGGTATTGTAGTTGTAGTAATTTAGTTTTCTATCCTGGAGATGCGCCTTGCTCACGACTAACCAGTGCTAGATTCGGGGCAGGGGCATTAGCCACTATAGCCACTCTGTAGCAGCGGTGATCTGGTGCCAAGGTCCAGAGTTTACGGCAAGGATCCGGTGGAGTAGTGGATTATAGCCGTGTTTGGGTTGAGTCCGGGTGAACAACTGAGTAGGCCGGGAGGTGAGCCTCAGGGATAGTTTCGGTACTGGGTAACTCGGTGGGTGCTAGCTAGCTGTGAAGATCAGGAGAATGGTCCAGGGATTACGGCAGGAATATGGCATTGTAGTGGAGAGACAGTCCGTTACTGGTAGGCTGGCGAGTATTATCCAAGCTAAAAAAAGGGCTGGTACCTGTGCAGAAAGTAAAGGCCGCTAGCAGTGGCTAACAATGACTAAATAGCTTGTAGCTAATTAGCTGGTTATAAGAGTCCTACCTAGTCGACAGATGTTTCGGAGACCTCATGATCTGTCCTAACCAGTTCAGAGACAGCAAGTGTCTTGGTAAATTGTAAAGGCAGCGAGTCAGTATAGACAGGACATTGCTTAGGAGTTGTTAAAATAATGTTATAATATTTCTATATGATCAAGCCATAAATAATCTAGACGTACCTGTAACAATGTCTCTTGTGCTCTTGACAATGATTTCACATGAGGCCTTTGCAGTGGTGTAAAGTACCTAAGTAAGAATACTTTAAAGTACTACTTAAAACCTGTTGAGTGTAGGGGGCAGTATTTTGATGTTTGGATGAAAAACGTACCTGAAATAAACTGCCTATTCCTCAGGCCCAGAAGCTAGAATATGCATATAATTGTCATATTAGGATAGAAAACACTCTAACGTTTCCAAAATGGTCAAAATATTGTCTGTGAGTATAACAGAACTGCTATTGCAGGTGAAAACCTGAGGAAAATCCAACTAGGAAGTGCCTCTTATTTTGAAAGCTCCCTGTTACATTGCATGCCTTCCCTCTATTTAAAGGGATATCAATCAGATTCCTTTCACTATGGCTTCCACGTGGTGTGAACAGTCTTTACATATAGTTTCAGCCTTTTATTCTGAAATGAGCGAGAACGATCACATCGCGTCAGTGGATGGCTGGGTGACAGCAGAGTATTGCATGCACAACAGCTTGGAGCAGATATTTTCTCTCTCTCTCCCATTGAAAAAGCTACGATCCCGCTGAAATATTATTGATTATTTATTGTAAAAACAACATAAGGATTGATTATAAAAAAGTTTGACATGTTTCTACGAACTTTACGCATAAAATTTGGAATTTTCTTCTGCCCCGTCATGACCGCTCGAGCCTGTGGATTTCTGAACATAACGCGCCAACCAAATGGAGGTATTTTGGATATAAAAATCATCTTTATGGAACAAAATGAACATTTATTGTGTAACTGGGAGTCTCGTGAGTGCAAACATCCGAAGATCATCAAAGGTAAGCCATTATTTTATTGCTTTTCTGACTTTCGTGACCAATCTACTTTGCTGCTATCTGTTTGTAATGTTTTGTCTGCTAAGAGAGATGTCCTTACATAAACGCTTGGTTTGCTTTAGCTGTAAAACTTTCTTGAAATCGGACATGCCAGGCGGATTAACAACAAGCTAAACTGTGTTTTGCTATACTGCACTTGTGATTTCATGAAAATTAAATATTTTTTTAGTAATTTAATTTGCATTTGGCGCTGTGCAATTTAGCGGATGTTGACGAAAATGATCCCGCTAACGGGATGGGTGCGCCAAGAAGTTAAGTCGTTTTTTGGGAGTATCTGTACTTTACTATTTATATTTTTGACAAGTTTAACTTACTAGATTCAATTTTACTTTTTACTCCAAACATTTTCCTCGACACCCAAAAGTACAGGAGAGGAAATGTGTCCAATTCACGCACCGAACATCCTGGGTCTCCCCTACTGCCTCTGATCTGGTGCACTCAATAGACAGAGAACATCCCTGGTCATCCATACTGCCTCTGATCTGGTAGACTCACTAAACAAAGAACATCCCTGGTCATCCATACTGCCTCTGATCTGGTGGACTTACTAAACAGAGAACATCCTTGGTCACCCCTCCTGCCTCTGATCTGGTGGACTTACTAAACAGAGAACATCCCTGGTCATCCCTACTGCCTCTAATCTGGTGTGAATGTACATCTTCATGTTGCAATGGTAAAACGTTTGGTATCATTTCCATCTGACACGATCACTTTGGCTTCTCTTAATTTTTACCTAATATGTTGTCATCCATAACCTTCTTTTTTTCAACTAATTCTAATGTTAGTTAAAAGCAGAATTTTGACAATATTATCGTTATATCGACACACTCGTCACTGCCGTTTAACAACTCTGAATCTCTTTGGCACAGTAGACACAAGACATGTTGCATTCATGTTGCATTCAACTTTTGAAAGGTCAATCATTTTAATTGAAAACAATCAAAGTTAACATAAGCCCTAGATGCCTTCAATTGACCAATTTATAGGCATTCCCAATTTAGGCCTATTTTTTTTACCCCTTGATATTGTGATTGTGATATTATAATTTGAAATCACTTGGTTTGGCGTTAAGTAGTCATAGTTGAGTAAAAGGAAAGATACCTTAACAGAAAATGACTCAAGTAAAAGTTAGTCACCCAGTAATCTTCTACTTGAGTAAAAGTCGAAAGGTTTTGCTTCAAAATATATACGTACTTAAGTATCAAAAATAAATGTAACTGTCACGCCCTGGTCTTAGTATTTTCTGTTTTCTTTATTAATTTGGTCAGGCCAGGGTGTGACATGGGTTAATTATGTGGTGTGTTTTGTCTTGGCGTTTTTTGTAGGTATTGGGATTGTGGTATAGTGGGGTTATCTAGAAAAGTCTATGGTTGCATGAAGTGGTTCTCAATCAGAGGCAGGTGTTTATCGTTGTCTCTGGGAACCATATTTAGGCAGCCATATTCTTTGAGTGTTTTGTGGGTGATTGTTCCTTTCTCTGTGTTTGTTTGCACCAGATAGGCTGTTTAGGTTATTGTGTTACATTTATTGTTTTTGTACTGTTCGTGTTCTAAGTAACCACGCTGCATTTTGGTCCGATCCTTGCTACACCTCCTCGTCAGAGAAGGAGATAGAAGAAAACCGTAACAGTAACTGCTCAAATGTACTTAAATATTAAAAGTAAAAGTATAAATAATTTCAAATTAAGCAAACCAGATGGCACAATTTTACATATTTTTATTTTATTTATGGAAAGCCATGGGCACACTCCAACATTCAAACATTTACAAACGAAGCATGAGTGAGTTTGCCAGATCAGAGGCAGAGGGATGACCAGGGTGTTCTCTGTTTAGTGAATCATCCAGATCAGAGCCAGTAGTGTTTTCTGAAGCCTAGAATTCCCAGCTGGCGATGCCTCATCATGATTGGTTATTCCCCATCACTTGCAACAATGTCAATGACAATTTCTCCTTTGCTGTACCTCAAACTGTCATGAAAGTCAGCTGTGATAAACTTGTAAGAGTTGATTTTACTCCTGGCTCAGTTTGTCCTAACATCCTAAAACTTGTTGTCTTAAAACAGGTTTTAACAGGATTCCTAGGACCTTTTCTGAGATGCTTTGTGGATACGGCCCTAGTCTCTATTAAATGCCTCAACTTGTTACACACTTCACATTTACACACACACACACACACACACACACACACACACACACACACACACACACACACACACACACTTGGAGCTTAATTTGTGATAGAAGATTACTTCATTTGAATGCCTTTGATGTAGCATGGCTTCGCTCAAAATGAGTATCTGATCTCAATCCCCTGGACAGCTTCATGTTGGTGTATCGGTATCAACCACTTCCACCACCTCTTTCCCCCTTTCCTCTCCTACAACCTATCCCACCTTCCCTCCCTTCATCAATCCATTTATTTCGTTTACAATTTTAACAAGCATGCTTACGTGCCCCGTCACCCAGGTAATTTATGGAGATAGTGCCGCTGGCTTGAGCCCCCCATTGGCCAATAGCCTCAACACCACGGTAAATGTGTCTTTTGACTGCTAGTGCTGAAATGAGAGCCGCTGACAAGGACAGGAGGAGTAGGGGAAGGCTGCGAGAGAAAGACTGTGGGGGAAAAGGGGCGAGGTAGGTACATGGAAACAAACAAAAAAACATAGATAGGGAACTCAGGAGTATTGAGACCAAGATATGAGAGATGTCTGTAGAGGATACGTTTTTTTCCCTTCATTGTATGTGACTCGAAAAAAATGCTGAATTTCAAGTAAGGTTTATGTGTACAGCCTTGTAGAGACTTTGCAGAGGCCTTGTGTGCCACTTGGTGTAATGATGCCAAAGACAGAGAAAGAAGCCTTTGACAGGTTTACCTTTAGTGTATTTTTTATTCTGTGCAGACATCTAAAGAGACGATAATGAATGTCAGTGGGTATAATTATATTTGTTCATGTCAGAGAGATTACAAAAAATGGTAGTGTGGGACTTTGAACTCTGAAAAGCACATTGCTGTTTTCAAGCTCACCTCGAGAAAAGGTATAACTTCAAAGAAGATTTATACCCGAAGAAGATGACAAGCTACGGGCCACATACATGTTAAATGAAAGAAACTTACATTCTAATTAGAAAAAAAATGTATGTTAATATAACTACAGATAATTCCTTTACAGACATGATGTGTCACATGTCTATCTTGAGAACAAACCCTGTAATAAAACAACCAAGTCAAGAAAATTATCAAGAAAAACATCTCATGATAAAACACTATTCATGTTTATAATTAAACAATCTACTTAATTAAACAAATGTAAACTAGTTTGAGATTATAAATACTTTACGGATTATTAATCAAGATGTAAAAGAAAAATATAACGAGAACATTTGACATAGAGTTATCCTGTTCTAGTCTGTGAACGCCAGAAAGCGAACGCCAGAAAGAAACTTCAACAATCTTCACATCAACATTTTCTTTCCTGCGCCAAATAACCTCTTTTGTCCCCATCGAGTGTGTACACGAGGCCCTCTCAAGTTCTCTCAATCTTGATGTCTATTGATGAAGAGAGGGGCAGAGTGAAGGAAGTCTGACAACAAGCAATGAGTCAGAAACACTCCCTCTGGGTTTCTTTGTACTCTTGGGGCATTGATTCCAAACCTTCATGTTGGGAATACAGTACATCACCACTCATCTGAAACATTTAGGTCGGCAGCCTGAATTTTTTTTTATTAACTATGAACGAAAAAGCTATTCCTACAGGCGACAAACAAGAAACCCAGCCACCTCCTCCGCCAGGTTGTGCATCAATTCCCTATGTCGGTGTTGTTTGCTATTTCCTCGTTGTTATTGAGTTATTTATTTTACATCCGCTCACCTCGTAAGGGCTGCCAACAGGCTTTCAATTCATTACAAGATACTTTCTTTTTTATGTTGTCTCGGCTTAATTTACCTGTTTACCAAGTTACAAAAGTGAGGAGAAGGGAGGGGGAGGGAGGGGGGGGATAATGTGTCGATTCAGTCATGTCCGTGAGGCCTCTTTAATGTAAGAAAGACAGCTTGTTTCACTAAATACCAGTGAGGCCTATAGTGGACATCCTGGTTTGTTTTGACCCTCAAATTAGACATCTTCTCTTCTGGACAGGGGATTTTTTTTTGCCTGTTGAACTTTCTTCTCATGAATCTTGCCCCAAGGGCAGAATTGAGCGATTTCCGCTAGATGGGATAGCTGCAAAGTCAAAATTGGCTATATTATAAACATTAATGATTTTTGTGTTGTTGTTTTTTTGGCCTTAATTTAAGATTTGGTTTAGGCCTTAGGGTTAGCACTGTGGTTAAGGTTAGGGTATAACGGTTTTCGTCTGGTGAAGGAGAAGAGGACCAAGGTGCAGCGTGGTAAGTGTTCATTTTAATAAACAAAATAAACTGAACACTGAAAAGACAAAAATAATAAAGAGCAAAAACGAAACAGTTCTGTAAGGAATACGCACAAAACAGAAAACAAACACCCACAACCAAAATGGGGAAAACAGGCTACCTAAGTATGATTCTCAATCAGAGACAACGAATGACACCTGCCTCTGATTGAGAACCATACTTGGCCAAACCCATAGAAATATAACATAGAAAAAAGGACATAGACTACCCACCCCAACTCACGCCCTGACCAACCTAACACATGGACATAAAAAAGGAACTAAGTTCAGAACGTGACATAGGGTGACAGTTGAAGTAGGAAGTTTACTACATACACCTTAGCCAATTACATTTCAACTCAGTTCTTCACAATTCCTGACATTTAATCCTAGTACAAATTCTCTGCCTTAGGTCAGTTAGTATCACCACTTTATTTTAAGAATGTGACATGTCAGAATAATAGTAGAGAGAATGATTTATTTTAGATTTAATTATTTCATCACATTCCCAGTGGGTCGAGGTTTACATACACTCAATTAGTATTTGATTGGCATTGCCTTTAAATTGTTTAACTTGGGTCAAACATTTAGGGTAGCCTTCCACAAGCTTCCCACAATGTTGGGTGAATTTTGGCCCATTCCTCCTGGCAAAGCTGGTGTAACTGAGTCAGGTTTGGAGACCTCCTTGCTCGCACACGCTTTTTCAGGTCTGCCCACACATTTTCTATGGTATTGAGGTCAGGCCTTTATGATGGCCACTCCAAAACCTTGACTTTGTTGTCCTTAAAAGCCATTTTGCCACAACTTTGGAAGTATGCTTGGGGTCATTGTCTATTTGGAAGACCCATTTGCGACCAAGCTTTAACTTCCTGACTGATTTCTTGAGATATTGCTTCAATATATCCACATAATTTTCCTACCTCATGCAGCTATCTATTTTGTGAAGTGCACCACACCCTCCTGTAGCAAAGCACCCCCACACCATGATGCTTCCGCTCCCATGCTTCACTGTTGGGATGGTGTTCTTCGGCTTGCAAGCCCCCCCCCCTTACCCCCATTTTCCTCCAAACATAACGATGATCATTATGGCCAAACAGTTCTATTTTTGTTTCATCATACCAGAGGACATTTCTCCAAAAAGTATGATCTTTGTCCCCATGTGCAGTTGCAAACCGTAGTCTGGCTATTTTATGGCGGTTTTGGAGCAGTGTTCCTTGCTGAGCAACCTTTCAGGTTATGTCGATATAGGAATCGTTTTACTGTGGATGTAGATACTTTTGTACCTGTTTCCTCCAGCAACTTCACGAGGTCCTTTGCTGTTGTCTGGGATTGATTTGTCTGGGATTGATTTGAATTGCTCCCAAGAATGAACCAGACTTGTAGAGGTCTACAATAATTTTTCTGAGATCCTGGCTTATTTCTTTTGATTTTCCCATGATGACGTTAAATGGATGTCCAGACTCTCTGAGGTCATTAAAGATCCCAATGCACTTATCGTACGAGTAGGGGTGTTAACCCAGGTGTCCTCGCTAAATTCCCAATCTGGCCCTCAAACCATCACGGTCACCTAATAATCCCCAGTTTACAATTGGCTCATTCATCCCTCTCCTCTCCCATGTAACTATTCCCCAGGTCATTGCTGTAAATGAGATGTGTTCTCAGTCTACTTACCTGGTAAAATAATGGAAAAAAATAAAGTCAAGCAAAGAGGCACTGAGTTTGAAGGTACGCCTTGAAATACATCCACATGTACACCTCCAATTGACACAAATGATGTCAATTAGCCTATCAGAAGCTTCTAATGCCATGACATAATTTTCTGGAATTTTCCAAGCTGTTTAACTTGTTGAGGATAGGGGGCAGTATTTTCACTTTGGATGAATTGCGTGCCCATAGTGAACTGCATCCTACTCTGTCCTAGATTGCGAATATATGCATATTATTATTACTATTGGATAGAAAACACTCTGAAGTTTCTAAAACTGTTTGAATGATGTCTGTGAGTATAACAGAACTCATAGGGCAGGCAATCTTCCAAACAAGAAGTGAAATTCTGAATGTGGGTCAACTTTGACATCATCACCCCTTCCTTTCCCAACAAGATATGGATCTACTACAACTTCCTACGCCATCCACTAGATGTCCTCATTCAGTAGAACGTGGAATGGAGCTTTTGGTGTGAACTTTGACCGAATGGGAGAGGAAATAGTCACGGTCTTGGCAGAATGCAATTTCCCTGTGGTGCATTTCTCTGTGGGTGCCACCGCCATCATTCCATTTGGCTGCAGCTGGAAACGTATGATCAGGTTGGAACGTTATTGGATATATATGATAATAACATCCTGAAGATTGATTCTCTACTTAGTTTGACCAATTTATTCGACCTGGAATATATCTTTTTGAAGTTTTCGTGCGAGTTGTCCTGGACCAGCGTCAGCTTTTGTGCACGTGAGCTGAAAGTGATAGCAATTGCAGCTAATTGGACACTAGTATTGGACATTATGGAACAAAACAACGATTTATTGTGGAACTAGGACTCCTTGCACTGCATTCTGATGAAAGATCATCAAAGGTAAGGGAATATTTATGATGTAATTTCGTATTTCTGTTGACTCCAACATGGCGGAGAAATACTTTTACGTCTGAGCGCTGTCTCAGATTATTGCATGGTAGGCTTTTTTCGTAACGTTTACAAAAAATCTGACACAGCGGTTGCATTAAGAACCAGTTTATCTTTAATTATATGTAGAACATGTATCTTTAGTCAAAGTTTATGATTAGTATTTCTGTTATCTGGCGTAGCTTTCTATAATTCCTCCGGATTTTTTGGAGGAATTTCTGAACATGGCGTCAATGTAAACCGAGATTTGTGGATATAAATATGCATATTATCGAACAAAACATAAATGTATTGTGTAACATGTCATATGAGTGTCATCTGATGAAGATTTTGAAAAGGTTAGTGATTAATTATATCTCTAATCCTGCTTTTGTGACTCTATCTTTGGCTGGAAAAAATGGCTGCGTTTTTCCTTTGATTTGGAGGTGGTCTAACATAAATATATGTTGTGTTTTCGCTGTAAAACATTTAAAAAATCAGACATGATAGGTAGATGAACAAGATGTTTATCTTTCATTTGAGGTATTGGACTTGTTAATGTGTGAAAATTAAATATTTCTAAAGAATGTTTTTGAATTCCCTGCGCCACCTTTTCAGCTGAATGGGGGGGTGGAGTTCCCCTCGGGGATCGCCTTGCATAATACCATGACATCGTTTTCTGGAATTTTCCAAGCTGTTTAACCTGTTGCTTCTACTCGGGACGCTTGCGTCCCAACTAGAGCTCTGGAAATGCAAATGCGCTACGCTAAATGCGCTACGCTAAAAAGTTCATTAAAATACACATGCAGGGTATCGAATTAAAGCTACACTCGTTGTGAATCCAGGCAACAAGTCAGATTTTTAAAATGCTTTTCGGCGAAAGCATGAGAAGCTATTATCTGATAGCATGCAACACCCCAAAAGACCCACAGGGGACGTAAACAAAATAATTATCATTTCGGCGTTACACAAACCGCACAATAAAATAGAAAACATTCATTACCTTTCACCATCTTCTTTGTTGGCACTCCTAGATGTCCCATAAACACTATTTGGGTCTTTATTTCGATTAAATCGGTCCATATAAAGCCTAGATATTGTTATATGTAGACTGTGTGATAAACGAAAAAAACATTGTTTCAAAACGTAACGTCATTTTTTTAAATTCAAAAAGTCGACGATAAACTTCCACAAAACACTTCGAAATACGTTTGTAATGCAACTTTAGGTATTAGTAAACGCTAATAAGCGATAAAATTCATCAGGAGGCGATGTAAAGATCATTAGCTGTCCGTCTGGAAAAATGTCCGGCTAGAAACTCAACGAAAATATCCGGTCCTAGACCGGATTAGATACGGTGTCCTGTATGTGTTTGACCAAGAAAAAAATCGAAGGGAAATGACAAGACTCTAGGCACCCTGTGGAAGCTGTAGGTACTGCAACCTCAGTCAATTAATTGTGGTTCACGTTTATCAATGGGTTGAAGTAGCGCATGGATATATTTTCCCCATTTTCAGTGATCAGTTTTTCCTGTGCTTTTCGATGTAAATGCCGTTCTGGTAAAGCCACAGCAGTGATTTAACCAGTTTTTTAAACGTCTGAGTGTTTTCTATCCACACAGACTAAGCAAATGCATATACCATATTCCTGGCATGAGTAGCAGGGCGCTGAAATGTTGCGCGATTTTTAACAGAATGTTCAAAAAAGTAGAGGGTCGACTGAAGAGGTTAACCTCTCTGTGAGGTAGCGTCCCACCTCGTCAACAGCCAGTGAAATTGCAGTGTGCCAAAATTCAAAACAACAGAAATCACTCAAACATGCAAGTATTTTACGATTTTAAAGATACACTTGTTGTAAATCCAGCCACAGTGTTCGATTTCAAAAAGGCTTTACGACGAAAGCACACCAAACGATTATGTTAGGTCAGCACTTAGTCACAGAAAAACACAGCGATTTTTTCAGACAAAGCGAGGAGTCACAAAAAGCAGAAGTAGAGATAAAATTAATCACTAACCTTTGATGATCGTCATCAGACGACACTCATAGGACTTCATGTTACACAATACATGTATGTTTTGTTCGATAAAGTTAATATTTATATCCAAAAATCTCAGTTTACATTGGTGTGTTATGTTCAGTAGTTCCAAAACATCCAGTGATTTTGCAGAGAGCCACATCAATTTACAGAAATACTTATAAATAAACTCACTAATAAACATTGCTAAAAGATACAAGTGTTATTAATGCAAGCGCTGTGTCAGATTTTGAATAAAAATTACGGAAAAAGCAAACCATGCAATAATCTGAGTACGGCTCTCAGGCACAAAAACAAGCCATGCAGACACCTGCCATGTTGTGGAGTCAACAGAAGTCAGAAATCGCATTATAGGTATTAACTTACCTTTGATGATCTTCATCAGAATGCACTCCCAGGAGTCCCAGTTCCACAATAAATGTTTGTTTTGTTTGATAAAGTCCATCATTTATGTAAAAATACCTCCTTTTTGTTTGCGCATTTAGTACACAAATCCAAACTCAGGAGGCGCATTCAGGTCCAGGCGAAAGTTCAGATGAAAGTCATATTACAGTTCGTAGAAACATGTCAAACGAAGTATAGAATCAATCTTTAGGATGTTTTTGTCATAAATCTTCAATAATGTTTCAACCGGAGAATTCCTTTGTTTGTATAAATGCAATGGAACGCAACTAACTCTCACGGGAGCGCGCGAGATTGAGCTCATGGCACTCTGCCAGACACCTGACTCAATCATTTCTCATTCCCCCCTCCTTCAAAGTAGAAGCCTGAAACAAGGTTCTAAAGACTGTTGACATCTAGTGGAAGCCGTAGGAAGTGCAATATGACCCCAGAGAGACTGTATATTTGATAGGCAATGACTTGAAAAACTACTAACCTCAGATTTCCCACTTCCTGGTGTGGATTTTTTCTCAGGTTTTTGCCTGCCATATGAGTTCTGTTATACTCACAGACATCATTCAAACAGTTTTAGAATCTACTAATTATATGCATATTCTAGCTTTTAGGCCTGAGTAGTAGTTTACTCTGGGCAACTTTTTATCCAAGCTACTCAATACTGCCCCTCAGTCCCAAAGAAGTTAAAGGCACATTCAACTTAGCGTATGTACATTCTGACCCACTTTAGTTGTTATACAGTGAAATAATCTGTCTGAAAACAACTGTTGTAAAAATTACTTGTGTCCTGCACAAAGTAGATGTCTTACCTGATTTGCCAAAACTATAATTTGTTAACAAGAAATTTCTGGAAAAACGAGTTTGAATGACTCCAACCTGAGTGTATGTAAACTTCCGACTTCAACTATAGGTTTAATATAAGATGTTATGTTTTTGTGGCTGTGACATCTAGTGACCACTCAGCTGCCCCCAGAACAATATTCATGATGAAAAACCACTAACCTGCTGATTTTTCCAAGGCCTTGATCACATTTTATTGGTTGCATACACATATTTAGCAGACGTTACTGCGGGTGTAGCAAAATGCTGGTGTTCCTAGCTCCAACAGTGCAATACTATCTAATAATACACAATAATACAATAATACACACTAATCTAAAAACTTAAATAATGAAATTAAGAAATAAAGACATATAAGGATATACATATATATATTGAACAAAAATACATACGCAACATGTAAAGTGTTGGTCCCATCTTGGGGGTAATAAAAGGCAACCCTAAAATGTACAGTTTTGTCATACAACACAATTCCACAAATGTCTCAAATGTTGAGGGAGCAACCAGTCCAGACTAAGACGTCCACAACCAGCTTCTTCACCTACGGGATCATCTGAGAGCAGCCACCCGGACAGCCAATGAAACTGACGAGTATTTATGTCTGTAATAGAGCCCTTTTGTAGGGGAAACCTCATTCTGATTGGCTGGGCCTGCCTCCCTAGCCTAATTAATTTATTTCAATTGACTGATTTCCTTATATGAACTGTAACTCCATAAAATATTTTAAATTGTTGCATGTTGCGTTTAGATTTGTGTTCAGTATATATAAATATATATATACATATATACAGTGCATTAGGAAAGTACCCCTTGACTTTTTCAAGGGGTACTTTTGTTATGTTACAGACTTATTTTAAAACATTTTGTTATGTTACAGACTCATTTTTAAAATGAATGAAATGTTTTTTTCTTTCTGCTCAATTTACACACAATGCATGTTTTAAGACATTTTTGCAAAAAGAAAATTACAAAAAATGGAAATATCACATTTACATAACCAGGTATTTAGAACCTTTCCTCAGCACTTTGTTGAAGCACCTTTGACAGCGATTACACCCTTGTGTCTTCTGGGTTTGACGCTGTGGCCGTGTCGACGTGGATGGGGGTGTGTCCTGAAGTCAACGATCAGCTCCTAGGTTAAGTTGACGTTTAGGGAGAAGTTATGTTCCTGGCACCAATGCCTGGGCCATTACCTCCTCCCTGTAGGCTGTTGCGTCGTTGTTGTTAATCAGGCTTGCCACTGTTGTGTCGTCTGCAAAATGAATGATTGAGTTGGAGACGTGCTTGGCCATGTAGCCATGGGTGAACAGGGAGTACAGAACGGAGACATGGCTATTTGAATCTAAATTAGTGTGGCAGATTGCTACATATTGATCCCTGGTTGTGCGTCCTGATCTCCCTTTCTCTCTCTTTCTCCTGTGTGTTCCCTGAAGTAAAACAATTTATGCTAAAACATTGCTAATGGACACAAATAGGGGGTGAGCCTATTCAAATGTGGTGCAATCAGTGGAGAGGGAGCATGTTGCTGACCACATACCAGGTGACTGATGCAAAAGCCAGTGTTTGACATGAAATCCATATGGCAAGAAGCTGGAGCAAACATCTCACAATCAGATAAACAGAGAGAGAGAGAGAGAGAGAGAGAGAGAGAGAGAGAGAGAGAGAGAGAGAGAGAGAGAGAGAGAGAGAGAGAGAGAGAGAGAGAGAGAGAGAGAGAGAGAGAGAGAGAGAGAGAGAGAGAGAGAGAGAGAGATACTGTAGATAGAGAGAATGAGTGAGGGGAAAGAGAGACAGACAGAGAAAGATAGGGAGAGAGGGAAAAAGAGACAGAGGGAGAGTGGGAGAAAGAGAGATAGAGAGACAGGGAGAAAAACAGAGAAAGAGAGAGAGAGAGAGAGACAAAGGGAGTAAAAGAGAGACTGCATGTGCAGGTGACATTGTTCCCGGTGGCACATTAGGAGGCACTGGGACAAAAGCCCAAGTACTCTGTATCTCCTGAGAGGAGAGAGAGAGAGCTGTTATACTGTGGAGGACTGGAGGACTGGAGGACGGGAGGATAGCCATGTTTAACATTGAGAAAGTGAAAGAATGTATTTGAAGTAGTGTTAACTCTTGTGCTGTCTTAAGGGTGAAACACGAGCAGAGAAAACCCCCTAAATGATATTTTTTCAACTTGAAATTTGATTACTTTTCTTAGGGTGATCCGAACATTAGAAAAAGTGAAACATCGCCTTTACTCATTTGTCCATGAAAGCTGTACACCATCAGCTGTGCAAAAATTGTCTTAGGGTCATTTTTCACCCGGGAATTTATAATATAATTTACACACCACAAAAACCACAAAGAATCACACACACACACACACACACACACACACACACACACACACACACACACACACACACACACACACACACACACACACACACACACACACACACACACACACACACACACACACACACACACACACACAATGAGAAATTGAGATGATGTGTTCTAATGATTGAACTCAGCCAGCAGCTCCTGAGGAGGAAGTTAGAAAGAACAAGCCTGAGCTCCCGCCTGCACTCCTCGCAACAAGGGGGAGAGAGGCCTTCTCATCAAAGTTTGCCTTCACCCCCACCACCATTCTAGTTTCTTACCTCCCATTGAGGAACAAGAATGTGGTCCTCCTAAGCACACTGCACAAAACAGCTGAGATCAGAGATCATGAGGATGGAAGCCAGCCATCATCCTGGACTACAACCACAACAAAGGAGGTGTGGACAACCTGGACAAGGTGATTGGAACTTACAGCTGCAGGAGGATGACAGCCCGCTGGCCCCTGGTCATCTTCAATAACATAATTGATGTGTCCTCATACAATGCCTTTGTGATATGGAACAAGATCAACCTTACCTGGTTGCCTGATAAGCGGAACAAGAGGATGGTGTTCCTGGAGCAGCTGGGAAAGGCACATTTAACCCCAGACATTCAAAGAAGGGAGCGCCTCCCCCGCACAGTAGCCTCTGCAGCGCTTGTGAAAGCTGTTCGGGGGGCTGAATCTTGTCCTGATCCACCTGAGGCTGCAGCTGGGGCAGGCAAGAGGAGGAGATACCAATACTATAACCAAATACTATGTGCTGCACATGTGAGAAATACATCTGCCAAGTCCATGCACACACACTTGCATACTGTCCTACATGTGCTAATCAGAGTTGATTGATTCGTGTTCTTTGTATATATTATCTTATTATTATTTATTCACCCATGTGGATGGGGGCAATGGTTCAAAAATGGGATTAGACTAGTATTTTGTCGTTGAAATCCTCATTGTACAGAATATAATCAATCACTATGTTGCCAAAAAAAGTTCAAGACTGTTATTGTTTCCCTTCAATGAAATGCATTCAAAACTTTCTGCACATTTCTGCTACTTTCTTAGGCTATACAAGTACTATCTCTTGCTTAAAAAATGTATGTTTACACCTTTGCAATAAGAATAATAAAAATAAACCTCTATTTTAGTAAAGATTATGACAGGTCTGTTGTAATTAAAAACGAGCCGTGTCTACTTACTAAAAATGACAGGTTGTTTCTTCATGCCCAAAAGTATTTGGGGTTTAAAATTCAATTAAGCTGCTTTATTTGAGGGGTTTAGTGAAGGTAGGTCATTTTTGACATTTAGGGGAGTATACAGAATGTTAAGACTACACAAAGGTTAAATCTTCTCTGTTAGCAACAGGCAGCCTAGCGGTTAGAGAGGCCATCACTGACTGGAGGGTTACCATTTAAAATCAAATCCCAGTTCATTCCCTGCTGTTGTCCACTTAAGAAAGGCAGTACAACATCAGCTCCCCAGGTACCCAGTGTTGCATCCCCCCCTTACCTCTCCCCCTATGAAAATTGCATATGTAGAGTGCATTCGGGAAGTATTCAGACCCCTTGATTTCTTCCACATGTTGTTACGTTTCAAGGTAATTCTCATCAATCTACACACAATACCCCATAATGATGAAGTGAAAACAGGTATTTAAAATGTTTGCAAATGAATAATAAAATGTAAAACGTTGTGCCCTTTGCTACTGTATGAGACTCATAATTGAGCTCAGGTGTATCCTGTTTCCATTGATAACCCATGATATGTTTCTACAACTTGATTGGAGTCCACCTGTGGTAAATTCAATTGATTGCACATGATTTGGAAAAGCACACACCTGTCTATATAAGGTCCCACAGTTGACAGTGTATGTCCAAGAAAAAAACAAGCCATGAGGTCAAAGGAATTGTCCATAGAACTCCAAGACAAGATTGTGTCGAGGCACAGATCTGGGGCAGAGTACAAACGTCTCCCAAGAACACAGTGGCCTCCATATTAAATGGAAGTTGGAACCACCAAGACTCTTCCTAGAGCTGGCCTCCTGGCCAAACTGAGCAATCGGGGGACAAGGTCCTTGGTCAGGGAGGTGACCAAGAACCCGATGGTCACACTGACAGAGCTCCAGAGTTCCTCTGTGGAGATGGGAGAACCTTCCATAAGGACAACCATCTCTGCAGCACTCCACCAATCAGGCCTTTATGGTAGAGTGCCCAAACGGAAGCCACTCCTCAGTAAAAAGGGACCTAAATTACTCAGACCATAAAACCAAGATTGAACTCTTTGGCCTGAATGCTAAGCATCACATCTAGGGGAATGCTGGGACCATCCCTACTGTGGAGCATGGTTGGTGGCAGCATCATGCTGTGGGGATGTTTTTTAGCGGCAGGGACTGGAAGACTATTCAGGATCGAGAGAAAGATGAACGGAGCAAAATACAGAGAGATCCTTTATGAAAACCTTCTCCAGAGCGCTCAGGAACTCAGACTGGGGCGAAGGTTCACCTTCCAACAGGACAATGACCCTCCACACACTGCCAAGACAATGCAGGAGAGGCTTCGGGACAAGTCTCTGAATGTCCTTGCGCGGCCCAATCTCTCTGGAGAGACCTGCAAATAACTGTGCAGCAACGCTCCCCATCCAACCTGACAGAGTTTGAGAGGATCTGCACTGTAGAATGGGAGAAACTCCCCAAAATACATGTGTGCCAAGCTGGTAGAATCTTTCCCAAGAAGACCCGAGGCTGTCATCTCTGCCAAAAGTGCTTCAACAAAGTACTGCATAAAGGGCCTGAATACTTATGTAAATGGGATATTTCTATTTTTTATAAATATGCAAAATTGTCTAAAAACCTGTTTTCGCTTTGTCATTATTGGGAAGATTGATGAGGGGAAAAAATAATTGTATACATTTTAGAACAAGGCTATAAAGTAACAAAATGTGGAAAAAGTCAAGGGGACTGAATACTTTCCGAATGCACTGTATGTGCTTGTATGTGTGTCTTTCGGAGGAGTTGGTTTAAAAGTGGAAGTCAAACTTCGGGTGGGTCTTGTGTACAATGACCAATAAAGTTTATCTGATTTTGATACAGTATGTTTTGAGCTTATAAAAAATGTGTTTTGTGCATATACATTTTTTATGGATAAAATATTGAATTTGCCCTTTACTACCAAAACCCATAGAAACGCATTGAAAAACAGATTCATAAATGGCAAAATCAAAGATATAAAACACTTTTTCATGCGGAATAAGGTTTTTGAAGTGTCTGTCTAGGAGATATAAGAAAGCTCAGGAAATATACAAATATACGCTCAAAAGTTTGGGGTCACTGGCAGCTTCATTAAATAGCACCGGCAAAACAACAGTCTCAACGTCAACAGTGGAGAGGCGACTCCGGGATGCTGGTCTTCTAGGCAGAGTTGCAATCAAAAAGCCATATCTCAGGCTGGCCAATAAAAATAAAAGATTAAGATGGGAAAAAGAACACAGACACTGAACATAGGAACTCTGCCTAGAAGGCCAGCATCCCGGAGTCGCCTCTTCACTGTTGACGTTGAGACTGGTGTTTTGCGGGTACTATTTAATGAAGCTACCAGTTGAGGACTTGTGAGTCATCTGTCTCTCAAACTAGACACTCTAATGTACTTGTCCTCTTGCTCAGTTGTGCACCAGGGCCTCCCACTCTTCTTTCTATTCTGGTTAGAGCCAGTATGTGCTGTTCTGTGAAGGGAGTAGTACACAGCGTTGTATGAGATCTTCAGTTTCTTGGCAATTTCTCGCATGGAATTGCCTTCATTTCTCAGAACAAGAATAGACTGATGAGTTTCAGTTTTTTGTTTCTGGCCATTTTGAGCATGTAATTGAACCCACAAATGCTGATGCTCCAGATATTCAACTAGTCTAAAGAAGGCCAGTTTTAATCAGCACAACAGTTCTGAGCTGTGCTAACATAATTCCAAAAGGGTTTTCTAATGATCAATTAGCCTTTTAAAATGATAAACTTGATTAGCTAAAACAACGTGCCATTGGAAAACAGGAGCGATGGTTGCTGATAATGAGCCTCTGTACGCCTATGTAGATATTCCATAAAAAATCAGACGTTTCCAGCTACAATAGCCATTTACAACATTAACAATGTCTACACTGTATTTCTGATCAAACTTTTCAATGGTAGTTGATATAAAATAAAAACATTTAGGCGCAAAACTACCTCCATACTTGCATTCATTTTTCAAACCAATACCGGTTACATTCAGATGAGTCCCTTGACTCTTGTGGTGGAAGTAGATGTAGAGCATTTGTCAAATCCTTTTTTGAGGAAATAAAATCACCTCTGTAGCTCGGCCACCTTTCACCGCTTATGTGGAAGGCCGCAATAGGCGGATGTGATAGATTGAGACGCAGACCATGCCAAAAAATATATCTCTAGCTTATGCTACTTAGATTGACGCACCGGTGCCTAAATAGAGTCTTAAGGATTAATATAATAAATATCGACTCTAAAAACTCTAATACATGTTTGTCATTGTATGCAATATTTTGTTAATGACTGTCACAAACAATGAGCATTTCCAATGGCTTTGTTCACTTCCATTCTGTAACACAATGAAGAGGTTTTGTACCACCTGCGCTCTGAGTCAGGAAGAGGCTGCTACTTTGATTATAGGGGATGGAGTATATCTGCAGTCAGTGGCACCACACCCCGCTGGGATAAGTGGTGGTTAAGACACAGTGCATCCTGGGTAGTCTCGGGGAAGGAAGTGGGCATGCCGAAAGATGCGCTACACACGATTCCCCTGAAAGTGAGCAAAACAAATAAGAGTAAAGGGTAAAAGAAAGAAGGAGATGAAATATTACAAAACATCCAGAAGATTAAGTTGGATTGAGTACATGATGTTTTTAGCCTAGCGCTGCTAGCTGGCGGGGATAGGTTGTGTTGTGAGGTAGTGCAGGGAGCACAGGATAAATGAGAGTGATGGTAAGTGATAGTTCACATTGCCTTTGTAATCGCAGTGTTAGCTCAGACATCTGCAGGAGATGAGTAGTAATATTTGTCCTAGCACAGCATTTAGATTTGGCCCCAAGTTACAAGACAATGTTCACCCTCTGTTGTGGGTGTAATTATGTTTTTCTTATCTGCTGTATGTCCTCAATCACACAGAGCAGAGATCCTCTACCCAAATGGAGCAGAGTTCAGACTGAAGAGAAAAACAGAGTGGAATCAACAGACTGATATAAATATACAGTATATACAGACAGATATAGCCCATCTGTAAACATCTGTAACCAGCCCATCTGTCTACCTACCTCATCCCCATACAGTATTTATTTATTTATCTGGCTCCTTTGCACCCCTCTGTATCTCTACTTGCACATTCATCTTCTGCACATCTACCATTCCAGTGTCTATATTGTAATTACTTCGCCACCGTGGCCTATTTATTGCCTTAACTCCCTTATCTTACCTCATTTGCACTCACTGTATACAGACTTTTGTTTTCTTTTGTTCCACTGTATTATTGACTATGTTTTGTTTATTCTATGTGTAACTCTGTGTTTTTGTATGTGTCGAATTGCTATGCTTTATCTTCGCCAGGTCGCAGTTGCAAATGAGAACATGTTCTCAACTAGTCTACCTGGTTAAATAAAGGTGAAATAAAACAATTTAAAAAATTCAAAATAAATACCAAACCTGTAGACTGTAGACCTGATCTGAATAAAGATACACACAATTTAAATTAAATAAATAATGGCTATTTAAATATCTATTTTCACTTGGATCATTTTATGAAGGTCCAGTGCATGGCGGTATAGCAATATATACTGTACTGTGGATAACATTGTAGCCAGTAACTACAGTGCTAACTGTAGCACTACCTAGCTGATTCAATGTTAGGGCTTTATCATTGATTTTCTGTCCACCTCAGTAGGGCAACACCACCGGACTCTTGGATTCTGTGGATGGACTGAGGGACGGTAGAGATTGGTAGGGTACATGCTGTTTGTTAGTGGTGGAGGGCAGAGAACAGGGTCACTGACTGGAATGATACAGAACATAGGCTTTACCTGCAGAATAGCAAAGCCACACACATTCTCTCTTTGCAAAAGACCAATGTGAAGGTGTGTGCAGCAAGCACTGTTAACAACCTGTCTGGATCAATATATATATATTTAATGAAGGTATCAAACATCCTACCCAGTATAGGGAATGTAAACAATAACAGACATAAAAACAAACACACATGACATGTTACCTATAGCCTCACTAGAATAGCTGACTAAACACAATATAAAATGTGTGGATAATGAGGTACAGGTCACAACTATCCATTCACTAGTGCATGTCGGCCATACACACATACAGAATAAAACAGTGCATATGTACTTTTATCTTACTTTTCCCTGGGTCAACTGAATGCATACAACATGAAAGCACGTTAGCATCAAGAGGAGAGCAAAGAAAAAGAGAAAGCTGAAGTGGGAGTAGGTGGTGGGAGAGATATTTGGCAATAATTGGTTGTCCATGACTCAAACCATTATATTTATCTTTTCATCTATTATTATTGACATGTTATTCAACAACCCCAGTGATATCTCAACTTACAATACTAGTACGTGTTATGTATTAGAAATCACCTAACATGCAATACTATTATGCATATAAAGTACATTCAACATGCTTTGTGAGAACTTTGCATGAATGTTTGCTGGATAAAGAAATGACAATTAAGTGATTACCACTAGAGATGTGGATGTATCATGTTAGCTACTAGAGGTGTGGATGTATCATGTTAGCTACTAGAGGTGTGGATGTATCATGTTTATCACTAGAGATGTGGATGTATCATGTTAGCTACTAGAGGTGTGGATGTATCATGTTTACCACTAGAGATGTGGATGTATCATGTTAGCTACTAGAGGTGTGGATGTATCATGTTTAGAACTAGAGATGTGGATGAATCATGTTAGCTACTAGAGGTGTGGATGTATCATGTTAGCTACTAGAGGTGTGGATGTATCATGTTTACCACTAGAGATGTGGATGTATCATGTTAGCTACTAGAGGTGTGGATGTATCATGTTTACCACTAGAGATGTGGATGTATCATGTTTACCACTAGAGATGTGGATGTATCATGTTAGCTACTAGAGATGTGGATGTATCATGTTAGCTACTAGAGGTGTGGATGTATCATGTTTACCACTAGAGATGTGGATGTATCATGTTAGCTACTAGAGGTGTGGATGTATCATGTTTACAACTAGAGATGTGGATGAATCATGTTAGCTACTAGAGGTGTGGATGTATCATGTTAGCTACTAGAGGTGTGGATGTATCATGTTTACCACTAGAGATGTGGATGTATCATGTTAGCTACTAGAGGTGTGGATGTATCATGTTTACCACTAGAGATGTGGATGTATCATGTTTACCACTAGAGATGTGGATGTATCATGTTAGCTACTAGAGATGTGGATGTATCATGTTAGCTACTAGAGATGTGGATGTATCATGTTAGCTACTAGAGGTGTGGATGTATCATGTTAGCTACTAGAGATGTGGATGTATCATGTCAGCTACTAGAGGTGTGGATGTATCATGTTAGCTACTAGAGATGTGGATGTATCATGTTAGCTACTAGAGGTGTGGATGTATCATGTTTACCACTGGAGATGTGGATGTATCATGTTAGCAACTAGAGGTGTGGATGTATCATGTTAGCTACTAGAGATGTGGATGTATCATGTTAGCTACTAGAGGTGTGGATGTATCATGTTTACCACTAGAGATGTGGATGTATCATGTTAGCAACTAGAGGTGTAGATGTATCATGTTAGCTACTAGAGGTGTGGATGTATCATGTTAGCTACTAGAGGTGTGGATGTATCATGTTAGCTACTAGAGATGTGGCTGTATCTTGTTAGCTACTAGAGATGTGGATGTATCATGTTAGCTACCAGAGATGTGGATGTATCATGTTAGCTACTAGAGGTGTGGATGTATCATGTTTAGCACCAGAGGTGTGGATGTATCATGTTAATAATGGAATAGGGATGGGCCCTAGCTAGCTCATTTAAATTACTTATGATGGCTTCTGTTATTGTAGGAATTACCTGGGTTCTGTAACCAATTTGCTCTCCTTCATTCCTACTACGAGGCACATGGGTGGGAGAGAATTAAAGGAACTCTAAATCAATATGTCTAGTACAGAGAAGAAAAAAAGGAGTGAGAGAGAGAGAGAGAGAGAGAGAGAGAGAAAGGACAAGTTCCTGTTGGCCTATACACTACATAACACGGGACAACAGGAAGGGTGGAAAGATACATTTACAAAACCTGGAATGGAAGAAAAACAGAGTGAGTTTAAGTAGGGAGAAGGGGGAGGGTAAGTAATTATCCTTTCAAGCCTAATTTGAGGTGCTGTTTGAAATTAACCTATGCAAATGAGTGGGCTATAACACGCCACCACAGTGAGGACCGCAGTGACTCAGCCGTAACAAGAACAGGTTGGGGATGTTTTTTTTAACTTCACATCATGATCGCCAATCCTTCATGTGGCCATGGTTTCCCAAGCAAACTATATACTGGATATAGGGTCACAAAATGTCCCAGATCGTGTGGGACTGTCCCACATTTTGTCCCAAGTCCCGCGTCTCGCAACCAAAGGATCATGTCCCGCCTTTAATCCACAAATTAAAATTAAAAAAGGTTGATTTGTCCCGTATTTCAGTCAGACAATCCAACCTGTCTTTTTGCAGTCACGTTGTGCTTATGACAACATATACTGTATACAGTTGAAGTCAGAAGTTTACATACACTTATGTTGGAGTCATTAAAACTCGTTTTTCAACCACTTCACAAATTTCTTGTTAACAAACTATAGTTTTGGTAAGTCGGTTAGGACATCTACTTTGTGCATGACACAAGTAATTTTTCCAACAATTGTTTGCAGACAGATTATTTAACTTATAATTCATTGTATCACAATTCCAGTGGGTCAGAAGTTTACATACACTCAGTTGACTGTGCCTTTAAACAGCTTGGAAAATTCCAGAAAATTATGTCATGGTTTTAGAAGCTTCTGATAGGCTAATTGACATAATTTGAGTCAATTGGAGGTGTACCTGTGGATGTATTTCAAGGTCTACCTTCAAACTCAGTGCCTCTTTGCTTGACATCATGGGAAAATCAAAAGAATTCAGCCAAGACCCCAGAAAAAAGTTGTAGACGTCCACAAGTCTGGTTCATCCTTGGGAGATATTTCCAAACGCCTGAAGGTACCACGTTCATCTGTACAAACAATAGTATGCAAGTATGAACATCATGGCACCACGCAGCCGCCATACCGCTCAGGAAGGAGAGGTGTTCTGTCTCCTAGAGATGAATGTACTTTGGTGCGAAAATTGCAAATCAATTCCAGAACAACAGCAAAGGACCTTGTGAAGATGCTGGAGGAAACGGGTAGAAAAGTATCTACATCCACAGTAAAAAGAGTCCTATATCGACATAACCTGAAAGGCCGCTCAGCAGGGACGATGCCACTGCTCCAAAACTGCCATAAAAAAGCCAGACTACGGTTTGCAACTGCACATAGGGACAAAGATCGTACTTTTTGTAGAAATGTCCTCTGGTATGATGAAACAAAAATAGAACTGTTTGGCTATAATGACCATCGTTATGTTTGTCGTTAAAAGGGTATGCTTTCACGCCAAAGAATACCGGGTATGCTTTCACGCCAAAGGGTATGCTTTCACGCCAAAGAATATATGTGAAGCACAAGGGTGGCAGCATTATGTTGTGGAGGTGCTTTGCTGCAGGAGGGACTGGTGCACTTCACAAAATATATGGTTGCATAAGGTAAGAAAAATGGACAAATGGACAATGACCCCAAGCATACTTCCAAAGTTGTGGCAAACTGGTTTAAGGACAACAAAGTCAAGGTATTGGAGTGGCCATCACAAAGCCCTGACCTCCATCCTATAGAACACTTGTGGTCAGGAATGAAAAAGCGAGCAAGGAGACCGACAAAACCTGACTCGGTTACACCAGCTCTGTCAGGAGTAATGGGCCAAAATTCCCCCAACATTGTGGAAGGCTACCCGAAACGTTTTACCCAAGTTAAACAATTTAAAGGCAATACTACCAAATACTAATTGAGTGTATGTACATGTCTGACCCAATGGGAATCTGATGAAAGAAATAATTCTGAAATAAATTATTCTAACTACTATTATTCTGACATTTCACATTCTTAAAATAAAGTGGTGATCCTAACTGACCTAAAACAGGGAATTTTTACTAGGATTAAATGTCAGGAATTGTGAAAAACTGAGTTTAAATGTATTTGGCTAAGGTGTATGTAAACTTCCGACTTCAACTGTATATCATAAGAATGTGATACCGGTACTGTTGAAAACTTCTCCAATCGTTGTTGAGATCTGATATTCTGCACAGCGAGAAATGAGACATAGGCAAATGTTATATTTTCAAGCCAATCCACTTGTCAAATCCTTTCAGGCTTAATCCCAGCAAAATTTGGTGAGGACAGATAACTAAAAATGTGCTTCTAACGAAGAGCTATACAAGTAAGTAGACCTACATAGCCATGTTAGGCCGAAAGATACAAGGTCATTTCGTCAAACTTGCGAGGCGCTCCATGCTCAGTAGTTGCTCACTTAAAATAGTACTAGGCTATGTGTGCTTCAATTAGCTCACTTTTGTGTGCAGTAGGAGGGAGAGTTTTGTGTGCAGTAGGAGGGAGAGTTTTGCGTGCAGTAGAAGGGAGAGTTTTGTGTGCAGTAGGAGGGAGAGTTTTGTGTGCAGAAGGAGGGAGAGTTTTGTGTGCAGTAGGAGGGAGAGTTTTGTGTGCAGAAGGAGGGAGAGTTTTGTGTGCAGAAGGAGGGAGAGTTTTGTGTGCAGAAGGAGGGAGAGTTTTGTGTGCAGAAGGAGGGAGAGTTTTGTGTGCAGAAGGAGGGAGAGTTTTGTGTGCAGAAGGAGGGAGAGTTTTGTGTGCAGTAGAAGGGAGAGTTTTGTGTGCAGAAGGAGGGAGAGTTTTGTGTGCAGAAGGAGGGAGAGTTTTGTGTGCAGTAGGAGGGAGAGTTTTGTGTGCAGAAGGAGGGAGAGTTTTGTGTGCAGTAGGAGGGAGAGTTTTGTGTGCAGAAGGAGGGAGAGTTTTGTGTGCAGAAGGAGGGAGAGTTTTGTGTGCAGAAGGAGGGAGAGTTTTGTGTGCAGTAGGAGGGAGAGTTTTGTGTGCAGAAGGAGGGAGAGTTTTGTGTGCAGTAGGAGGGAGAGTTTTGTGTGCAGTAGGAGGGAGAGTTTTGTGTGCAGTAGGAGGGAGAGTTTTGTGTGCAGAAGGAGGGAGAGTTTTGTGTGCAGAAGGAGGGAGAGTTTTGTGTGCAGAAGGAGGGAGAGTTTTGTGTGCAGTAGGAGGGAGAGTTTTGTGTGCAGTAGGAGGGAGAGTTTTGTGTGCAGTAGGAGGGAGAGTTTTGTGTGCAGTAGGAGGGAGAGTTTTGTGTGCAGAAGGAGGGAGAGTTTTGTGTGCAGAAGGAGGGAGAGTTTTGTGTGCAGAAGGAGGGAGAGTTTTGTGTGCAGAAGGAGGGAGAGTTTTGTGTGCAGAAGGAGGGAGAGTTTTGTGTGCAGTAGGAGGGAGAGTTTTGTGTGCAGTAGGAGGGAGAGTTTTGTGTGCAGTAGGAGGGAGAGTTTTGTGTGCAGAAGGAGGGAGAGTTTTGTGTGCAGTAGGAGGGAGAGTTTTGTGGTGCTGCCAACATTTTTTTGTATTAATGTAGGCTACACTGTCCCGTTAATTTCCCACATGTTGGTATTTAAAATGTGATCACACTAGATATTCTACTGAGGACTGAAGTACTTTATATTGAACTTGCGGTTGAGAATAAATAAATATATTACTGTAAATTGGGATGGATTTTTGGGATATGTCTTAATTGTGCTGGCAAGAGTTTATGTTCTTTGCTCTTTGAAACCGTGATATTATGCAGGGCTAACATGTGGGGGGATATGATGATTAGTTCACATTAATGTGATTCTCACAGGAGCAGTCTATTGGATTATCATTTAGACTGGCCTAAAGCCACTCCTGACCCTGGCTAACCTCTGCTACAGTTTAAAGAAGAATCTATCCCTTGTGTGTGTGTGTGTGTGTGTGTGTGTGTGTGTGTGTGTGTGTGTGTGTGTGTGTGTGTGTGTGTGTGCACGTCCTTGCTTGTGTGTGTATTGTGAACAAAAAAATATTCCTCAAGTGTTTGTGTCTGTTTGCAATTTGTGTTTGCAAGTGTATAATGTGTGTGCGTTTAGGTTTATAATTGTTTCTTCAAAAGCACTCCTGAGGAGGAAAGCAGACAAACAGGGAGCGGCGAGTGCCAGAGAGGGGGAACATGTTTAACTGGAGGAGATGAAATGAAACGTGGTGATTTCCCTGACGTCTGCTCCCTCTTAGCAGCTGCTTGCCTCTCTCTGTACCGAATGCTCCTAATATTTATGTATTTGTTTGCGGTGCTCTCTCGCCCCCCGTTCAGTTCAACACCCTATGTTCTGCCTTACATTTTTATTCTCATCCCTCCCACTCTGCACTCAGAATTTATCTTTGTTAACCTCTCTTTCTCTACATGGGTTCAAATTGTATTTATTTTTGTTTAAAATACTTTGAGCATTTGTATTGAGCCTGCCTGGAGTACCAGGTGGACGGGGTTTGTCCTTTTGGGACTATTCCATTGCTTCCATTGTGCCAGATAAACTCAGTCATTCACAGCTAATGTCTCTGAAAGAAAACATATACTATTTGAACCCAGGTCTGCGAAGCGCTCTGTCTGTCCACCCAGAACCTTGGTCATTGGGTCACAGTATGAATCGTTTTCTTCTGTCTGATCAGCTTGTGATCTAAATGCTAATGAAGAAGGGGCGGAGGCTGTCAGAGGAACTAACGAACTCCTTGGCTGAGTTTGATGAACAGCCCTCAGCATGGGAAGTTAATGGTGAAGTGGGGCACTGGAGTGATGTGATTACACTGATTCATTAGTCTTCATTTATTCTGTCATTTTCTTTTTTTCGCCAAACAACTTCTCCAACCTAAAAGTGATCATAACGGTATTCATTCCCTGCGGAGGTACGTTCAAGACCCGGTGGTGCTGTTTATTCCTGGTGGAGGTGCGTTCAACACCCTGTGGTGCTGTTTATTCCTGGTGGAGGTGCGTTCAAGACCCGGTGGTGCTGTTTATTCCTGGTGGAGGTGCGTTCAAGACCCTGTGGTGCTGTTTATTCCTGGTGGAGGTGCGTTCAAGACCCTGTGGTGCTGTTTATTCCTGGTGGAGGTGCGTTCAAGACCCTGTGGTGCTGTTTATTCCTGGTGGAGGTACGTTCAAGACCCTGTGGTGCTGTTTATTCCTGGCGGGGTGTGTTCAAGACCCTGCTGTTTATTTTGACATGTTGCCCAACTTGTTCAAAGTATCTGTAAAGATCGGTTGAGACGTCATGGTGCACTCTGGAATAGACGTGGTTATGGTGACAAGTTAGGACCGTAAACGTGAAAGGAACAAACAAAGTTGTTTAATTACCAAACATGTTGTGAACAACCATGTGATGGATGGAAATCAGCTTTGCTCAAAACCAAATAATGAAGGTAAACTGTGCCAATGCATGCAAGATAATATGATAATAAGATATTATGATGATAAGATAATGCGATAACATTATAATAAGAAAATGATAACATGATATTTTGATAATATGATAATAAGCTATGACAATATGGTAATATGATAACATGATAATAGGATACTATGAAAATTTTATAATATGATAACATTAGAATAAGAAAATATGATAATACGATTATATGATAATACTATAATAAGATACGACAATATGGTAAAATGATAATATGATATGATTCTATGATAATATGATAATATGGTAATGAGAAACTATGATAATAGCTACCATAAGATAAGTCAGGTAGATCTACCTACTCCCCTTTTTTGCCTTTCTTTCAAAATCACCCTGATGTATTGAAATCCCACCCTGATGTGTTGAAAGCCCACCCTGATGTGTTGAAATCCCACCCTGATGTGTTGAAAACCCACCCTGATGTGTTGAAAGCCCACCCTGATGTGTTGAAATCCCACCCTGATGTGTTGAAAACCCACCCTGATGTGTTGAAAACCCACCATGATATGTTGAAAGCTTAAATCTGACATTCTTTGCACCCAAAAAATATTTGAGTCGTGATGGAAGCAAACAAACACATTTGATGTAACTGTTTCCCAATGACACCCAAGGACATTCAAAAATACCCAAACATATGCTGAAGTGACATCACACAATGACAAACCATTGAAAAAATAAAAAGTCCCCTTTAGTTGAGAAAACATTTGAAATGAAGGCAATCTCTATCCTTTTTAAATGTAAATGCACTCAGCTTGCACATTTGAAGAAATCATGTTATTAGGCATCCAAGTGTTGGCATTGGATGAGGCGACCATTGATACAGACTTTCCATTCTTTAAATGGGGAGTATTTGTCCTCCCTTTTCCTCCATCTCTGACTGTCTGTCGGTGGTGGGGTTTAGTGTGAAAAGGTCAGTGTGTTCTCATCATGCTCATACTTGCCCAGTGACAGGTGGATATCATTGCTACTTAAACACACATATCAACTTACAAGCACATGCATGCACACGCCCACACCCCACACGCGCACACGCCCACACGCCTACATGCACACACGCCCACACGCGCACAAGCGCACACACGCACGCAAAAAAAATACACACACACACACTCCATTACGATTCATCCTATCAATCATTTTCACAGGCTTTACTTTGAAGGAGAAATGCCATTATTTTCCCATCACAAATAAAGACTTACTGAGGACATAAAGATATCAGGGGACATTTTTTTATATAAATGCAGCCAGCTTTAGAGGGAGCTTTTGCAATTCTGGGTGAGCCAAAAAAACAGTAGAACTATATCCATTTTTAACCTACAGTACTGTCACACTCTGACCATGATTTGCGTTGTGTGTTTCTATGTTTTGTTTGGTCAGGGTGTGATATGAGTGGGCATTCTATGTTGTATGTCTAGTTTGTCTATTTCTATGTGTTTTGGCCTGATATGGTTCTCAATCAGTGGCAGGTGTTTGTCGTTGTCTCTGATTGGGAACCATATTTAGGTAGCCTGTTTTGTATTGTCGTTCGTGGGTTATTGTCTATGTTACGTTGCATGTTAGCAGTCACGTTCGTCTTGGTAGTTTGTTTGTTTGTTAGTGTGCTTCGTGTTTTTTCGTCCTTTATTAAAAAATCATGCATTCACACGACGCTGCGCTTTGGTCTACTCAATACGACGATCGTGACAAGTACATATTGTGTTTAGCAGTGGAGTCTCCTCAGAGGAGGAAGGAGAGGACCATCCTCCTCAGTGAATTTCATAATAATGAAAATAATGAAATATTCAAATTTTTAGATAATAGTGTGATAAATATATTCATGTCACCAAATAATTTATTAAAATACACTGTTTTGAAAGGAAGGTCTACAGTAGCCTCAACATCACTCTGTAGGGTAGCACCATGGTGTAGCCGGAGGACAGCTAGCTTCCGTCCTCCTCTTCGTACATTGACTTCAATACGAAACATAGGAGGCTCATGGTTCTCACCCCATTTCATAGGTTTACACTTAAACATACTTGAATTTGTCCAATAGAAAATCTCATTTGCAACTGTTGAACTAATGATTACACCCTAGATCAGACAGATGCAGGCAAGAGTGTGCAAGTCAGTATGGAATGTGTCACTGTCTATAACCTTGATTACTCAAATTTCTCTCTACCTACATTTTAAAATGTCATTCATAGGCTAGTTGTAGCAACCTCGTGAATGCTACATGGCAAATACGAGTATCAAGTAGTAAACTAAACCTATTGATGTTACATTGAGCTGGGTGAATGGAACATGACTGACAGCCATCCAATATGCTGTAAGAGACATGAAGCCAAATATGTGCTTCCTTCCTAATCTTAACTCTCCTGCTGTGTTCCGTTCGAATTGGACAGATTTACAAGTTTTCTCTCTGAAAAATGTATTTCAGTTAATCTGATTGTCATACGGTTCAATGACTTTGTTCACACAGGGCATCTGAACAAACATAATACATTTAGATGATTTTCATACAATTTGGGGTGTTTTATTTTTAAAAACTTATCAGGGCTAGGCCCCTTTTTCTTAATTTCCACCTGAATGACGTGCCCAAAGTAAACTGTCTGTTGCTCAGGCCCTGAAGCCAGGATATGCATATAATTGGAAAGAAAACACTTTGAAGTTTGTGAAAATGTAAAAAATAATGTAGGAGAATATAACACAATGGATATGGTAGGAGAAAATCCAAAGAAAAACCAACCAGAATTGTTTTTTTTTTGAGAGACTATGCTCTTTCAATGGCAGGTATAAGGGCATACTGGACATTAGCTCCCAGGATGCAATTCCTATGGCTTCCACAAGGTGTCAGCAGTCTGTGTTCAAGGTTTTAGGCTTGAAACTTCCAAAATGAATAAGAAATATCCATTTTAGTACAGGGACACAGTCTTCGTGTTTGAGCACGCTACGAAGACAGGACGCACCTGATAAAATCGGTTTCCTATTGAACATACTTCTTTCCGTAAGAAATATTATAGTTTGATGACATTTTAGGGTATCTGAGGTGTAAATAGAAACATATTTTGACTTGTTGAAACAAAGCTAAGGGGTAGATTTTTAGATTCCTTAGTTGAACGAGTAGATAACTCAAAATCGATGGTGCCAACTAAACAGACTTTTTGGGATATATAGAAGGATTTTATCTAACCAAACAAAACTACATGCTATATCTGGGACCCTTAGGATGACAAATCAGAGGAAGATTTTCAAACAGTAAGTGAATATTTAATTACTTTTTGTGAACTTGTGCCGGTGGAAAAAGTATTTTGATGTGGGGCGCCGTCCTCAAACAATTGCATGGCATGTTTTCACAATAATAGCTACTGTAAATTGGACTGTGCAGTTAGATTAACAAGAATTGAAGCTTTCAACCGATATAAGACACTTATATGTACCTAAATGTTTAATATCCATAATTTGTATGATTATTTATTTGAATTGCACTCCCTCCAGTTTCACCGGATGTTGACGCCTAGCCCTAAGAAGTCACTAGTCATTTATACACTTGTGGTGCTCCCGGTCAAAAATGACCAGTCATTAGAAATGAATGGGTGAGACTACAATTAGTGTATAAAATTGAGTTCAGGCACAAACACACACCTCACTCCCCTTCTTGGCCTCCATGGCAACCCCCATTGGAACCTTTCCCCAATAGAATCTTTCCCCCACGGGAAACACAACTGTTGTTCTAACAAATAATCGCAACATAGTTTCAATAATATATCTCATTTTCATCGCAGCTCTGGTATGTAAAGCTTTTTTGAGAACTTGTTCACAGTTTATTCTGTGGCAGCACAATGACCAAAGAATATAATGTATGTGAGGCTCTTGATCATATCTTTGATCATGACACTGTTGAGGAGGAGAGAGTGCATGTTAAACTTTGACACAAAATAGTCTGTGATAAAAATTAAAATATGTGGGGTGGCAGGGTAGCCTAGTGGTTAGAGCATTGGACTAGTAACCGGAACCGGAAGGTTGCAAGTTCAAATCCCCGAGCTGACAAGGTACAAATCTGTCGTTCTGCCCCTGAACAGGCAGTTAACCCACTGTTCCTAGGCTGTCATTGAAAATAAGAAATTGTTCTTAACTGATTTGACTAGTTAAATAAAGGTAAAATAAAAAATGTTTAATCGGTGTATTTGTTCTACTCAAAATAATTACATTGTGCTTTTTTTTTTGCAAAAAAAAACAAGTTGATAGAGCTCAGGTCAATGAGGCCTACAGGCCATAAATAGCAAATAGAAGTTAAAAACTTGTAATGTTCACAAGAACTTAAGTTGATAAAAAGATCTAACACAACATTAGGTGATAATATAAGTATTATTATGGATTTAAAATCAGCTATAATGGGGCGGCCATTTTGTCAGGAGAATACATAATGAATTAACATGGAACGAACACAACAAGAGGATTAAAAGGCACCGACCACCACTGGTATTAAGTCTTTTTGCAGATCAGACGAGACTTCATTGTGCTGTTCGGGATGGAGAGGTGGAGGTAACCGGGGCAACATCAGATCACAACATTGGTCCCAAGCTCACAATATGGTAATCTGATCTTGTTTATATTTATAATGAATAATGCCACGAGCAACACAGACGAAAATCTGATTCGTAGAATGAATTAAACTAGCCGCAGTTGTAAAAGCCCCTCACTCAAAAGAGATAAATAAATGGGATGGCAAATGAGAAATTAGAACTGGGTAATACAGTTTACTCCAATTAGGGGAGGGGAGGGCTGGTTAGTGGAAAATAATGAAAGAAAATATATTTTAAAAATATGTTTATATGTACTGAAAGTATCCAGACCGATTAACGTTTTCCACATTTTGTTATGTTACCACTTTATTCTAAAATGAATTAAATACAAATAAAAATCCTCAGCAATCTACAAACAATACCCCAAAATGACAAAGAGAATACAGGTTTTTATAATTTATCGCGCTTTTACAAATTCCTTATTTTAATATATATTCAGACCCTTTGCTATGAGACTCGAAATTGAGCTCAGGTGTATCCTGTTTCCATTGATCATCCTTTAGATGTTTCTACAACTTGGAGTCCACCTGTGGTAAATTAAATTGATTGGACATGATTTTGAAAGGCACACATCTGTCTATATAAGGTCACACAGTTGACAGTGCATGTCAGAGCACAAAAAAACCCCACACCCGATCATAACTCCTTTACAACATGTGTGATAACGTGTTGGTCTTTGACTTCTGCAACATGCCGAACAGTCTTACGATAACCTAGCATCTTATTATCCAGTTAGTAGCCTGTTGTTGTATGATGACAGTGGTAGGGGATGACAAATAGAGAAGCAGTGCATTTGTAAAAAGACAAATTCAGCAACTGGTCTCTCCCTCTCTGTCACTCTCTCTATGTCACTCTCTCTCTCTCTCTCTCTCTCTCTCTCTCTCTCTCTCTCTCTCTCTCTCTCTCTCCTACTCTAGTGTGCTTAGATATTCTCTTTCTCAGGTCTGACATTTTCGCAGAAGACAAAGGGTTTTCTTGGTGACGTCTTTGGAAAGAGTCATGACTAATAGTGAGACGAATGTTCTCTCACCCAGGTGCTGTGAGAGTTTTAGCTACCTCTCTTGTACACACATTCAAGGTACTCAACTCAAATCAGTAGCAGGATAAGTGGGTAATGTGAGGGCAAGAAGACACCTGTTCTTACTCTCTTAAGATTTGCCTCACCATGCGTTGTCCAATCCAATGACCTCACCCTCTCACCATGCAGTGTCCAATCCAATGACCTCACTCTCTCACCATGCGGTGTCCAATCCAATGACCTCACTCTCTCACCATGCAGTGTCCAATCCAATGACCTCACCCTCTCACCATGCGGTGTCCAATCCAATGACCTCACTCTCTCACCATGGAGTGTCCAATCCAGTGACCTCACTCTCTCACCATGTGGTGTCCAATCCAATGACCTCACCCTCTCACAATGCAGTGTCCATTCCAATGACCTCACTCTCTCACAATGCAGTGTCCAATCCAATGACCTCACTCTCTCACCATGCAGTGTCCAATCCAATGACTTCACCCTCTCACCATGCAGTGTCCAATCCAATGACCTCACTCTCTCACCATGCAGTGTCCAATCCAATGACCTCACCCTCTCACCATGCGGTGTCCAATCCAATGACCTCACTCTCTCACCATGCAGTGTCCAATCCAGTGACCTCACTCTCTCACCATGTGGTGTCCAATCCAATGACCTCACCCTCTCACAATGCAGTGTCCAATCCAATGACCTCACTCTCTCACAATGCAGTGTCCAATCCAATGACCTCACTCTCTCACCATGCAGTGTCCAATCCAATGACCTCACCCTCTCACCATGCAGTGTCCAATCCAATGACCTCACTCTCTCACCATGCAGTGTCCAATCCAATGACCTCACCCTCTCACCATGCAGTGTCCAATCCAATGACCTCACTCTCTCACCATGCAGTGTCCAATCCAATGACCTCACCCTCTCACCATGCGGTGTCCAATCCAATGACCTCACTCTCTCACCATGCAGTGTCCAATCCAGTGACCTCACTCTCTCACCATGTGGTGTCCAATCCAATGACCTCACCCTCTCACAATGCAGTGTCCAATCCAATGACCTCACTCTCTCACAATGCAGTGTCCAATCCAATGACCTCACTCTCTCACCATGCAGTGTCCAATCCAATGACCTCACCCTCTCACCATGCAGTGTCCAATCCAATGACCTCACTCTCTCACCATGCAGTGTCCAATCCAATGACCTCACTCTCTCACCATGCAGTGTCCAATCCAATGACCTCACTCTCTCACCATGCGGTGTCCAATCCAATGACCTCACTCTCTCACCATGCGGTGTCCAATCCAATGACCTCACCCTCTCGCTTAAATTGACTCCTTTCATAATATATCTTCTCAAACTGTTGATTCACATCAGATCATTGTCCTTCCGATCGCTAGCATTATCATCATGGACTTTTCTCTTACAAAGTCCAGTTCATTTTTTCATGTGGCGGCTATACATCATTTGATTGCACTGTTGTATTTCATTTTGGGTGGTTTCACAGAAAGCAGCGGTTGCCTGAGGCTGCTGGGCTCTTGGGCGGTTGGTTGGCTGGGTACACGTTGTGCTTGGTGAGCTCTTTCATTGCCTGGCATCGTCGACTGTAATTATCTCTAGCAATGGTTTTTGCTCTGGCTACTTGTGAGTTCCTCTCTCTGTTTCTTTGTTTCGCTGGCTGCGTTTACACAGGCAGCCCAATTCTGATCTTTTTTTTTTTTTTTTTTTTACACGTATTGGTCTTTTCACATCAGATATTTTTCAGAGCTGATCTGACCAATTGACCAAAAGACCAATTACTGAAAAAAATATCAGAATTGGGCTGCCTGTGTAAACACAAACGTTGTCTCTCTTTCTCTCTTTATGTCCTTATATTTCCCCATCCAATTCTCTCTGTTTCTGTTCCTGTTTTCCTCATTACTCACTCTTTGTTTGAGATCCTATGTTGTTCTGGCGGCCTAAATTATTCCATTAGTCATGCGTGGCAGGCTGCTCCCCAAAAAACACACTTATATGAGAACATGTGAGTAGTGGTAATCATGACAATGCCTACTACCACAACACCTACGTCAACCGAAGGAAAAATAGCTAAACAAAACACTTCAAACCTCGATGACTGGCTCAGACCTCTGAAAACCCAAAATACCGTCATAAGTAGCCCATCCCCCATCCTCAAAATCAGTGAACTGAAAAGCATTCGGCAGATGTCGTAAAAAGATAAAATATTAAAGGCGTTCCAATTCGTAGCGATAAAACATCAAGTCGGGAAAGTATCGAGCGCCAAGCCACTGTTACCTCAGATCTCTAATGGGGCCCAAAGTGTGGAGGTAAGGGCTGAATATGAATGCACCTCCATTGAATTATTAATGTTGTGGTGGCTTCGTATTCTGCCTGTCACTTACAGGGGTGATCCACCTCCTACGCCGAAGGGAAGCTGTCACCCGTAATTGGAGGAATCACGACAGCACCGAGTTAAGTGCTCCACAGTCCCTGGGTGAAAAATCTGACACCGCACACCACAGCAGCTCCAAGAGGTTAAAACATTTTTCTACTGCTGCATCCCTCCCCCCACCCCTCCCACACACACAAGCGAGCACACACTAAACTCAGATTTTTTTCTAGATTCCTGTCATAAGGTAATATTCGTCAGAAAATAGTGCTCTTTTCCCCTCTCATTCAAGCAGACAGACTAGCCCTTAAATGGAGGGATTTGGCAGAGGTGCCAGCGTACAGTATATTGACAGGGACTAGATTTATATGGAGACATGATGCTGCACTGGTTTTGTGGTTTAATGGCAGTAGGCGTTTCAACTGTCACAGATTTTAACCCACAGTTATTGTCCTAAAGCTACTGACAAAGACGGACAGTGTGGGCCACTGTAACAGGTGAAGTATATTTCTACCTATAGCCCTGCCAATGAGGAGACAGAGGCTGTTGTACAACTCCACTGTGAACTTTTAACCTCTAAAAAATGATTCAGCAGAGGTGAAACAGCGTCCATTTAATCCTATTCCGTCATGGTCAGAGGTAAACAGGCATTAGATAGGAAATATGGTAATGATGTAAAAACACAAAATGTGTTTCTACTGTTGGTTTGTTTACATCGTGACGTCTGCCTTGCAGAGGGCATATGCCTCTTTGGTACTTCAGACCAGCGGGGGAAGCGTCAAACAGACAGCTCCGAGCAGAGACAGCCCTATCTCCCATGGATGGGGGCAAGGTTATTGGCATGGCAGGGGTTTGGTTGTCATGGCGCCCCAAACATGGGATCCTGTCAGTTTTTTTTTGTGATAGGAGCAAACCCATTATGGGTCAACCTCGACCACCCTGGCATCTCCGGTCCACTGGCAGGTTTGGTACACAAACTGAGTAGCAGAGCCAAAGCTCAGTCTATGGGGTAAGACTTGTCTATGTTATGTAAAAGACAGGATCTCAGTGATGGCCAAAAAGAGGTTGAGAGCTCCACCGGTCAGAATATGCTTTCACAGTTCGCTGTACACAAATTGTTTTTATTACATTTTTATTTAACTAGGAATATCAGTTAAGAACAAATTCTTATTTACAATGACGGCCTACCCCGGCCAAACCCGGACGATGCTGAGCCAACTTTGCACAGCCCTATGGGACTCCCAATCACTGCCGGATGAGATACAGCCTGGAGTCGAACCAGGGACTGTAGTGACACATCTTGCACTGAGATGCAGTGCCTTAGACTGCTTAGCCACATTTGGAGCCACTCAGGGGTAGAGAGGGAGAGTTATAAAATATACAGGACAACGTTTTTATTGTTTATTTCACATGTTTTTATTGTTTATTTCACATGTTTTATTGTTTATTTCACATGTTTTATTGTATATTTAACTTGCTTTGGCAATGTCAACATATTTTTCCCAAGCCAATAAAGCCTTTTGAATTGAATTGAGAGAGAGAGAGAGAGAGAGAGCGCACAGAGAGCACACACAGAGAGAAAGTTTCTTCTCCTTACAGTCAATGGAGTAGATACAATACATCACATTCAAACACTTCTTATATTCACATTTTATATAGCTTATGTGTTGAAAGGAATTTGGTCAGTCTCAAAAAAACAGCTTCTATACCTAATCTGATAAAAGATCTGATAAAATCATTCATTTTTGATTTAGTTTCATAAACCGTTGCAATTACTACTTCCCTGTCTCCTTTAGAGAGGTTAGGTTAGATCTGTTTCCCTCACTGCCTCCTGATGGATTTTCATGGAGGACTTCTTTTTTCCCTTTTTTTATTCCTACAGCAACACAAAAAAAATCAAAGGCAAAAAATGTGGTTCAAAGGAAAAGCTCAAAACACAAGTAAATTGCGATGCAAGTGGATTAACATCTGATCCGACCAAATCATTTTGTTTCTTTTACAGGAAAAGCAGATCTGAGAGCCGGGATGCCGAGGCCTCTGTGAAATGCAAATTCAAGTGACATGAAAAGAAAAATCTTTTTTTTTTTTTAAATAGAGGAAAGTTGTGCCACCTCGTTGTGCCATAAAGGTACTGCCAAAGAAACATCTAGATGGGGGAAAAAACACTAATAAGAGTCATGCAAATGATGAAAGCAAATATTACTCGACTGAAAGTTATAAAGGTACTTGACAGGTTTGTACATTTCAGTAAAAATTCTAACATCAATAGCTGACATAATATAGCTTTGTGATATTATAAATCACATAATAATTTTCTGAATTCCCTTGGCATTTTAGCCCATAAAGTAAATCCAGGGTACATTTTAATGAGATACTTTGTTACAGTATATGACCTGAGTTGGGTATGTAATTATTGCTATATATAGTGCACGATTAGACAATACTGCGTACAATACTAGCTTGTTAAAGCCAATCTGGCCATGATACTATTCTTTATTCTTCCAATCTATTGGAAGATCTCAATGATTTTAGGTTGAAGATGATGGTAAAAGAGATAGATCTGGACACATTAGACAAGATACCATCAATATCACTCTCCACTCAAACCCCCAACTACAATGTTGGATCTAGAATTCTAAAATATCTCTCCACTAAATTAACAATCGCTTTGATGTCTGATTTCTCCCCTCGAAGGCAAGTTATAATGAAGAAGTCGGTTTTTGCTTTTGGGATTGTTAGATTGGTAGACAAGAATTTCTTTTGATGCATATTTCTGGTTGGATTATTAAACTAAAATTACTCTTTTTTTACCAGTTAGAATGGTAATCTTTCCCTTTGCCAGAATACAATAACAGTTAAAAGGGAAGCGAAACAACTGCTGACTGGAGCTTAATTAGCTTTTGACCAGCCCTGTTCTCAATGTTATTGATAACCGTAGGGGAAACGGTAGAGTTTTCAGCTGGGCGAAAGAGAGGGAGGGATGGAGGGAAATAGGGAGGGATGGATCAAGGGGGGTCATTTTAGATGAGCCCAAAACCAGATAGAGAGAGAAGTGGATTTCAAATGTCCCTCTAATTACAAGTCAATGGAGGCTGATTTCGCCTGCTCTGATTTCAGCTGTAATGGCAATGAAAATCAAGGACATGCAATGGACAGGTAAAAACAGAGGAAACAGTGGTATAGATTGAGAACTCTTATTACATTTGTCTTATCATTATTATTATAGCAAATCATAACCTTGGGACCAGAAGGTTCCATCTGCGCAAAGCATAGTTCTGAGATATCGAGCATTAAAGCTTTCACATCCCAGATCTCAGAACTGTTTTGTTGTGAATTCTTCTTTCATAACCCATTAAAGTCCTTACCTTAAAGGTATTTACGCAAGTACAGGAGGGGTGAACCTTATGACCCTTACGAACCTTATGAACCTTATGAACCTTATGGCTCTGAAATGTCAATCTGGGTTCAGCCATAAGGACACTACTGAATTAGACATGTTCAGTTTTTAAGAAGAGTGGCAACATAATGTACTTTAAGATTTCTGACAGTGTTGTTTTGTTGTTTGGGAGCCATTATTGCTATCTAGACTACCCTAGCTAGTACTTAGAGGTAGATGTCCGTATTTGTTCAGGCTTGTGATTGGATTGCAGAAAGAATCTTATAGCGCCAAGTTCAAACTGGTTTTAAGCAGATTCATTTTTTTTTAACCTAAAATTTACTTTAAAAAAAACTAACTTCACAGACACATGAATAACCATTTTAAGATGAATTATATGACTAACTCATTTTTCAAATTTGGATAGAACCATATAGTCCCAAGGTCTCGAAATAAAATGAGTACCCCCTTTCAATAAATTCTACCTAGTGGCTGCGTTTACACAGGTAGCCCAATTCTGATCTTTAACTCAATTGCTGGCTAATGCTCTAATCTTATTGGTCATACACAATCGATGGCTCTGCCTTTCAGGAGAGATAAGGAATATCCATATGCTACCAGACCTTGACTTAGTCATACACAAGACATAGAAAACAACCTGAACCATCTCGCCACTGGCCACTCTTAGGTGGGCCTTACCTGACCGTCTCTCTGGCCTGAACCATCTCACCACTGGCCACTCTTAGGTGGGCCTTACCTGACCGTCTCTCTGGCCTGAACCATCTCACCACTGGCCACTCTTAGGTGGGCCTTACCTGACCGTCTCCCTGGCCTGAACATCTCACCACTGGCCACTCTTAGGTGGGCCTTACCTGACCGTCTCTCTGGCCTGAACCATCTCACCACTGGCCACTCTTAGGTGGGCCTTACCTGACCGTCTCCCTGGCCTGAACATCTCATCACTGGCCACTCTTAGGTGGGCCTTACCTGACCGTCTCCCTGGCCTGAACCATCTCACCACTGGCCACTCTTAGGTGGGCCTTACCTGACCGTCTCCCTGGCCGGAGACAATTGAAATGAGATGACGTTTTGAAATTGAAAGGTAGTACATGAAAATGTAACCTAAGAAATGTTTATTAAAATGTTCTGTGGCAAAATGTTTCACTACATTGGGTCCAACAGAACAAGGTCCTGAAATCAGTTGTGTTCCCCTGATGTGGACAAGTTTCATGCTGTGGGTGAAAACCCAGGTACGTCAAATGACAGAGGTCACTGCAGCGACTGTACATTTTTGGACCTTCGTGGCGGGCAGCTATTTTGATTCAAAGCAAATAAAGACATTGCAGCATTGAATTGCTCCGACAAATTTTGTCTGTCAGCTTTCCCCCCCATTTTCTGGCAGTCTAAGCCAAAGGCTTCTTAGAGATAAACAAGGGATGAATAAATAAAACAGTGGAAAGAAGAGTGAAACATCCGCCATGGCTTTGATGTATGTATTGATTCTGGCAGACACATATACGGTAAACACCATCATCCTCCTCCTCCTCCTCCAATCCTTCGAGTTACGTCAGCAGTCTCCCTTTACTGAAATCCCTCTGATTGTCCATGTCAGCATAAAGAAAATAGTGTGTGTGTGCGTGCGTGTGTGTGTGTGTGTGTGTGTGTGTGTGTGTGTGTGTGTGTGTGTGTGTGTGTGTGTGTGTGTGTGTGTGTGTGTGTGTGTGTGTGTGTGTGTGTGTGTGTGTGTGTGTGTGTGTGTGTGTGTGACAGATAGTTTGATCAAGCTGATTTCCCGTAGGGGTGGTGGTGGATGCTTCTGAATTGTTAAATCTAACACTTTTAGAGCTGATTTAACAAGGCACCATATATGTTTCTGAATGATCCTCTTGGATGGAAGCCAAGCTGTTTGTACAGTACATAAGGGTGCAAAAGCATTCACACGAATTAGACCTGATGCCTATTCCTACAGCAGGTGTATATGGTATCACCAAATATATCCTCCTAACGCTCTCGCCTGGCACACATAGAGCAACATGACAGCACATTAGTAAGATCTGCACAAGGCCTAGATAGTTTGTGAGTATGCATTGATATGTAGGCTACATGTGCCTTTTAAAAAAATGTAGAGAGTTCTGTCCTTGAGCTGTTCTTGTCTATTGATGTTCTGTATTATAACATTGTGTATTATGTTTCATGTTTTGTGTGGACCCCAGGACCCCTGCTTTTGCATCAGCTAATGGGGATCCTAATAAAATACAACTAAAAAAAACACAAAAATCTGCTACATTTAGAACATAATCAAACACCCAATTTAACTTGCTTAAATGTATTTTCATCATCTTCTAATTACTGTATTAATTTTCTAAACATAGCAATTAACATTTCTAAGACTCCTACACTCCAGACGGCTTTGCTCATTTCAATTAGGCCTTTAAATAAGACACACGGCATTTCATTTCCCCATAGCTATATTGGATGATAATAATTCCATTCATATTCCGAGTGGCCTATTTTAAGTTCGATGATCCTCTCCTCAATATGTCAATATGCAGCATGGCTTCTGTGTGGTGCACTTGTTCCATGGATTCAATCAGTCATTTATTCTGTCTCGCCTAGTGGGGATACACAACAGGACTTCAGAAGGTATGGAAAATAATACTTATCCATCGTCAGGAAGGCGACTGTTTCATGTTTTCATGTGTCATAGTACGTGCTTAACATTGTGGCAATGTTAAGTAATTCTTTCTACTTCCCCAGAGTCAGATCAACTCATGGATACCATTTGTATGTCTCTGTTTGCAGTTTAAAGGAAGTTGAAGGTAGTTTCTGAAGCGTCTGCTAACTGGCATTAGAGCAATGAAGTCTATGGGAGCAGCCATCTTTGAGTTCAACTTACTCTGGGTCGAAAGAAGGGCTCGATTGACAAGATGTTGATCTATTCCTTCAACTGTGGTGACATCTGGGAGGAAATTGAATATTTTGTTATTTGAAGGTTCATTACTAGTTGCTTTGGGCGTGACTAACACTTGGAGTATTAATTTGATTGCACAACATTGAAACAGATGGCAAGGTATTGCTGTAATTCCCCCAGCTTTATTCACACCGGGGATCAAACTAACAATAGTTTTTGATGGATTTCATGAATGATGTTATTGATAAACCAAACTTTTCTGATTTGTTGTGTTGGAGAAATGACATTGCTTCACTGTCTGTGCTACTGAAACCTGATAGTAAAGCTTAAGCGGGTTCCCTTGCATAAAAGCTACGGGATCACATTTTCTTCCTAATGGATCCCAATAAACTTCAACAGCAGCCTGGTCCCAACTAATTCAGAACGGGCTTACAATCAGCAGAAACCAACACAACAGCACAATTGAATCTCACATAAACACAGTTTGTGATTATTTGTTAAGTAATACATATAAACCAATGACGAATAATGAATCTAACAACAACATGGGCTGCTTCCATGACATTTCCCCTAAGACGGAGTTTAATAGAAAACTTAAACAAAAACTACAACTGTTCCTGGAGAGTTACCCTCCTGTAGGTTTTAACTCCAACCCTGTTCCTGGAGAGGTACCCTCCTGTAGATTTTAACTCCAATCCTGTTCCTGGAGAGTTACCTTCCTGTAGGTTTTAACTCCAACCCTGTTCCTGGAGAGGTACCCTCCTGTAGCTTTTAACTCCAACCCTGTTACAGGAGAATAACCCTCCTGTAGATTTTAACTCCAACCCTGTTCCTGGAGAGTTACCCTCGTGTAGATTTTAACTCCAACCCTGTTCCTGGAGAGTTACCTTCCTGTAGGTTTTAACTCCAACCCTGTTCCTGGAGAGTTACCCTCCTGTAGGTTTTAACTCCAACCCTGTTCCTGGAGAGTTACCTTCCTGTAGGTTTTAACTCCAACCCTGTTCCTTGAGAGTTACCTTCCTGTAGGTTTTAACTCCAACCCTGTTCCTGGAGAGTTACCTTCCTGTAGGTTTTAACTCCAACCCTGTTCCTGGAGAGTTACCTTCCTGTAGGTTTTAACTCCAACCCTGTTCCTGGAGAGAGACCCTCCTTTATTTAACTCTAACCCTGTTCCTGGAGAGAGACCCTTCTGTAGATTGAACTCCAACCCTGTTCCTGGAGTGTTACCCTCCTTTAGTTAACTCCAACCATGTTCCTGGAGAGGTACCATCAGAGCCACCCTCCTGTAGGTTTTCAGTCCAAATTAAAACCTACAGGAGGGTAGTTCTTCAGGAGCAGGGTTGGAGAGTCCTGGTGTAGAGTAGCTGGAGGCGGGTGGCTTGCGTAATTTCATTCCCGAATCGATAAGTCATTGAGACTTCTCTAAAACAGATATTTCCCCCTGGAGGTGTACATTTAGTGTAAGTTCTTGATGTAGTGTATGAGCCTGTGGTCTGAGCTCCATCTCCACCTTTCACCATTGATTTGTCTCCCATGACGTTCCTTTCCCAATAACTATCCCTTTCCCGGCTTGGGAACTCATAACCTTGATTAAAGGGGAAAACCCATTCCTCATGTCAAGCTCTTTGGACACTTCAGAAAGCCTGTTATAGCCATGTATTATCTGCCAGCTCAATTTGTCATGCCAAATGGCAGTCTGAATGTGTATAATGGCGAGAGGAACTTCAGCCAGTGTGTACCACACTCGAGAGGTGGTTGTTACCAGTGCTGCTGGATCAAATGACAGAGTATCCCAGGAATGTTCCAAATGTACATGAGGCTTATTTCTCTCAACTTTTTGTGCACAGATTTGTTTACATCCCTGTTATTGAGAATTTCTCCTTTACCAAGATAATCCATCCACCTGACAGGTCTGGCATAACAAGAAGCTGATTAAACAGCATGATGATTACATAGGTGCACCTTCTGCTGGGGACAATAAAATGGCCACTTTAAAATGTGCAGTTTTGTCACATACCAGAATGCTACAAATGTCAAAAGTTTTGAGGGAGGAGTATTTCTGTCCATAATAAAGGCCTTTTGTTGCCATTATATTTTTGTTCAGTGTACGTAGACATTCCAGCACACACTCCTCAAGGCATATAGAACTCAAGAAGTAAATGTATTGCATTTGGCAGTTCATTAAACACAGGAGGCAAGCAAGAAGATGAGAAAAGCTATGAGTACTGGGTAAGATTACAATTGTAAGTGTCTGAATGCGGAGGGACCAGGTTGAAAAGATGAAGGTGTTATCAAGCATACTCACTCGTCCACGGCCCAGCTACTTAGCCTGCATGGGGAGCCCTGTCTTTTTCTGAAGAGCAGATTAAACACAGGGGACTGACCTGCCCCAGATTTTATGCTTCATTGAACTCCTAACAAATTAGTGGAAGGTTATCCATGGTCAGCGTAATTGCGAGGAGCATATGGTGTATTAACTCATAATCAAGATGAAATCCCACATTTCTCAGTAAGATCTGTTCTCTTTATCAGCCCTCCTACCCCCTCATCATGTCCACACAAACCCTCTAAAGTGTATTGAGGGAAATGGGTATACTATACATTGGCTCTGAAATGTGGTCGATGAGTAGTGCTCGGAAATCTGTTGAAAGTAGGATCTACTAATTACAAACTAACGGGAGAAAACTAAACTAATCAGCGTGTTCATCAGCAAACTGTCAATAACTATAGTTAACATTCCACATGAGGCAGCGAAACAACAGCGAATGAATTAATCACATGTTTAAATCTCTCTCTTGTTGATTCTTAGCCCAGCAAATTGTTTTTCAGTGATAGGATTTTTTATTTTCCAGCAACATTGTGAAAAAGAGATTGTTAACAAAATAAATGGAGGACTAATCACAGGTTCCAGGGGAATGCCAGATGGAAGGGGAAACAACTCTAGCTGCAAACTGTGATTAGTACAACATAGTCGTTGTACCTCAGTCAGAACAAAAACAACAGAACCAGAGTCATTATGATAGAGAAAACCCTGCCATGACTATCAGCCTCGAATAGAACCTTTATCCTATTTTCTTTCTTCACGTCTTCTTACTCCAAGGCTGAGAAACAATTAGCTGCTCCCCCATGAGTGCAATTGTATGGTTACAAACTTTGACCTGGTGATAATGCACAACTCGGGTCGGCAGGTAGCCTGGCAGGTAGGAGTGTTGGGCCAATAACCGAAGGGTTGCTGGATCGAATCCCGAGCTGACAAGGTAAAATTCTGTCGTTCTGACCCTAAGCAAGGCAGTTAACCCACTGTTCCCTGGGCGCCAAAGACGTGGATGTGGATTAAGGCAGCCCCCCGCACCTCTTTGATTCAGAAGGATTGTGTAAAATGCAAAGACACATTTCAGATGAACACATTCAGTTGTACAACGGACTAGGTATCCCCCTTTCCCACCTCATTGCTGTGAGATACACATATGGCTTACCCGTCACCTTCACCCTGTCCTGATCCCTAACCCAGTCACCCTGTTCTTATCCCTAACCCAGTCACCCTGTTCGGATCCCTAACCCAGTCACCCTGTTCTGATCCCTAACCCAGTCACCCTAACCCAGTCACCCTGTTCTGATCCCTAACCCAGTCACCCTGTTCTGATCCCTAACCCAGTCACCCTGTTCTGATCCCTAACCCAGTCTCCCTGTTCTGATCCCTAACCCAGTCACCCTGTTCTGATCCCTAACCGAGTCACCCTGTTCTGATCCCTAACCCAGTCACCCTGTTCTGATCCCTAACCCAGTCACCCTGTTCTGATCCCTAACCCAGTCACCCTAACCCAGTCACCCTGTTCTGATCCCTAACCCAGTCACCCTGTCCTGATCCCTAACCCAGTCACCCTGTTCTGATCCCTAACCCAGTTACCCTGTCCTGATCCCTAACCCAGTCACCCTGTTCTGATCACTAACCCGGTCACCCTGTTCTGATCCCTAACCCAGTCACCCTGTTCTGATCCCTAATCCAGTCAACCTGTCCTGATCCCTAACCCAGTCACCCTGTTCTGATCCCTAACCCAGACACCCTGTTCTGATCCCTAACCGGGTCACCCTGTCCTGATCCCTAACCCAGTCACCCTGTTCTGATCCCTAACCCGGTCACCCTGTTCTGATCCCTAACCCAGTCACCCTGTTCTGATCCCTAACCCAGTCACCCTAACCCAGTCACCCTGTTCTGATCCCTAACCCAGTCACCCTGTCCTGATCCCTAACCCGGTCACCCTAACCCGGTCACCCTGTCCCGATCCCTAACCCAGTCACCCTAACCTGGTCACCCTGTCCTGATCCCTAACCCAGTCACCCTGTCCTGATCCCTAACCCAGTCACCCTAACCCGGTCACCCTGTCCTGATCCCTAACCCAGTCACCCTAACCCGTTCACCCTGTCCTGATCCCTAACCCAGTCACCCTAACCCAGTCACCCTGTCTGATCCCTAACCCAGTCACCCTAACCCGGTCACCCTGTCCTGATCCCTAACCCAGTCACCCTAACCCAGTCAACCTGTCTGATCCCTAACCCAGTCACCCTGTCTGATCCCTAACCCAGTCACCCTAACCCAGTCACCCTGTCTGATCCCTAACCCAGTCACCCTAACCCAGTCATCCTAACCTGGTCACCCTGTCCTGATCCCTAACCCGGTCACCCTGTCCTGATTCCTAACCCAGTCACCCTAACCCGGTCACCCTGTCCTGATCCCTAACCCAGTCACCCTAACCCGGTCACCCTGTCCTGATCCCTAACCCAGTCACCCTAACCCGGTCACCCTGTCCTGATCCCTAACCCAGTCACCCTAACCCGGTCACCCTGTCCTGATCCCTAAACCTATCCCTAACCCGGTCACCCTGTCCTGATCCCTAACCCAGTCACCCTAACCCAGTCACCCTGTCTGATCCCTAACTCAGTCACCCTGTCTGATCCCTAACCCAGTCACCCTAACCCAGTCACCCTGTCTGATCCCTAACCCAGTCACCCTAACCCAGTCACCCTGTCTGATACCTAACCCAGTCACCCTGTCTGATCCCTAACCCAGTCACCCTAACCCAGTCACCCTGTCTGATCCCTAACCCAGTCACCATGTCTGATCCCTAACCCAGTCACCCTAACCCAGTCACCCTGTCTGATCCCTAACCCAGTCACCCTAACCCAGTCACCCTGTTCTGATCCCTAACCCGGTCACCCTGTCCTGATCCCTAACCCTATCCCTAACCCGGTCACCCTGTCCTGATCCCTATCCCTATCCCTAACCCAGTCACCCTAACCCAGTCACCCTGTCCTGGTCCCTAACCCAGTCACCCTAACCCGGTCACCCTGTTCTGATCCCTATCCCTATCCCTAACCCAGTCACCCTAACCCAGTCACCCTGTTCTGATCCCTAACCCAGTCACCCTGTTCTGATCCCTAACCCGGTCACCCTGTCCTGATCCCTAAACCTATCCCTAACCCGGTCACCCTGTCCTGATCCCTAACCCAGTCACCCTAACCCAGTCACCCTGTTCTGATCCCTAACCCAGTCACCCTGTCCTGATCCCTAACCCAGTCACCCTAACCCAGTCACCCTAAACCGGTCACCCTAACCCGGTCACCCTGTCCCTATCCCTAACCCAGTCACCCTAACCCGGTCACCCTGTCTGATCCCTAACCCAGTCACCCTAACCCGGTCACCCTGTCCTGATCCCTATCCCTATCCCTAACCCCAACCTTAACCAAAGCAGCACTGGAGTGTTACACTACAGCACAGGTACATAGGTCTGAATAAACAGAATGATCCTAGCCTTCAAGGTTTCCATATAGTTGACTTTGAAGTCCATGTGGTTGTAAACTACAGTCCATTGCTAATCCTATCATCTAGTGCAGCAGCTGTGAGTCATACACCACCACACTGATGGTTTAATATCTTTTTAATCTCAGGGTTATATCACAATGGCCACATCTTAGAGTACAATAGCTACAGTATGTAATTACCACTGTTTACATTAGGCTACATGCTCAGACTGTGCTCAGACTGTTTACATTAGGCTAAGTGCTCAGACTGCTGACATTAGTCTACATGCTCAGACTATTTACATTAGGCTAACTGCTAAGACTGTTTACATTAGGCTACATGCTCAGACTGTGTACATAAGGCTACATGCTCAGACTGTGTACATAAGGCTACATGCTCAGACTGTGTACATGCTCAGACTGTGTACATAAGGCTACATGCTCAGACTGTTTACATTAGGCTACATGCTCAGACTGTTTACATTAGGCTACGTTCTCAGTCTGTTTACATTAGGCTAACTGCTAAGACTGTTCACAATAGGCTACATGCTCAGACTGTGTACATTAGGCTACATGCTCAGACTATTTACATTAGGCTAACTGCTAAGACTGTTCACAATAGGCTACATGCTCAGACTGTGTACATTAGGCTACGTTCTCAGTCTCTTTACATTAGGCTAACCTTTAAGACTGTTTACATTAGGCTACGTCTCAGACTGTTTACATTAGACTACGTGCTCAGACTGTTTACATTAGGCTACGTCCTCAGACTGTTTACATAAGAATGTGCTCAGACTGTTTACAATAGGCTACGTCCTCAGACTGTTTACATAAGAATGTGCTCAGACTGTTTACATTAGACTACATCCTCAGACTGTTTACATTAGACTACGTTCTCAGTCTGTTTACATTAGGCTAACTGCTAAGACTGTTTACTTTAGGCTACATTCTCAGACTGTTTACATTAGGCTAACTGCTCAGACTGTTTACATTAGGCTACATGCTCAGACTGTTTACATTAGGCTACGTACTCAGACTGTTTACATTAGGCTACGTACTCAGACTGTTTACATAAGAACGTGCTCAGACTGTTTACATTAGGCTACGTACTCAGACTGTTTACATTAGGCTACGTACTCAGACTGTTTACATTAGGCTACGTACTCAGACTGTTTACATTAGGCTACGTTCTCAGACTGTTTACATAAGAACGTGCTCAGACAGTTTAAATTAGAATGTTCTCAGACTGTTTACATTAGGCTACGTACTCAGACTGTTTACATTAGGCTACGTGCTCAGACCGTTTAAATTAGAATGTGCTCAGACTGTTTACATTAGGCTACGTTCTCAGACTGTTTACATTAGGCTAAGTTCTCAGACTGTTTAAATTAGAATGTACTCAGACTGTTTACATTAGGCTAACTGCTAAGACTGTTTACATTAGACTGTGCTCAGACTGTTTACATTAGACTGTGCCCAGACTGTGTACATAAGGCTACATGCTCAGACTGTTTACATTAGGCTACGTTCTCAGACTGTTTACATTAGACTGTGCTCAGACTGTGTACATAAGGCTACATGCTCAGACTGTTTACATTAGGCTACGTTCTCAGACTGTTTACATTAGGCTACGTACTCAGACTGTTTACATTAGGCTGTACTCAGACTGTTCACATTAGGCTACATGCTCAGACTGTTTACATTAGTCTACACGCTCAGACTGTTTAAAATAGGCTAACTGCTAAGACTGTTTACATTAGGCTACGTACTCAGACTGTTTATATTAGGCTACGTGCTCAGACTGTTTACATTAGGCTACGTACTCAGACTGTTGACATTAGGCTACATGCTCAGACTGTTTACATTAGGCTACGTTCTCAGACTGTTTACATTAGAACGTGCTCAGACCGTTTAAATTAGAATGTGCTCAGACTGTTTACATTAGGCTACGTTCTCAGACTGTTTACATTAGGCTAACTGCTAAGACTGTTTACATTAGGCTACGTGCTCAGACTGTTTACATTAGAACGTACTCAGACTGTTTACATTAGGCTACGTACTCAGACTGTTTACATTAAAAAAGAATAGACTGTTTACATTAGGCTACGTTCTCAGACTGTTTACATTAGAACGTGCTCAGACCGTTTAAATTAGAATGTGCTCAGACTGTTTACATTAGGCTACGTATTCAGACTGTTTACATTAGGCTATGTACTCAGACTGTTGACATTAGGCTATGTACTCAGACTGTTTAAATTAGAATGTACTCAGACTGTTTACATTAGACTGTGCTCAGACTGTTTACATTAGGCTACGTGCTCAGACTGTTTACATTAGGCTACGTGCTCAGACTGTTTACATTAGGCTAGGTACTCAGACTGTTTACATTAAGCTAGGTACTCAGACTGTTTAAATTAGAACGTGCTCAGACTGTTTAAATTAGAATGTGCTCAGACTGTTTACATTAGGCTATGTACTCAGACTGTTGACATTAGGCTATGTACTCAGACTGTTTGAATTAGAATGTACTCAGACTGTTTACATTAGACTGTGCTCAGACTGTTTACATTAGGCTACGTGCTCAGACTGTTTACATTAGGCTATGTGCTCAGACTGTTTACATTAGGCTATGTACTCAGACTGTTTACATTAGGCTAGGTACTCAGACTGTTTACATTAAGCTAGGTACTCAGACTGTTTAAATTAGAACGTGCTCAGACTGTTTACATTAGGCTAACTGCTAAGACTGTTTACATTAGACTGTGCTCCGACTGATTACATTAGGCTACGTACTCAGACTGTTTACATTAGGCTACGTACTCAGACTCTTTACATTAGGCTAACTGCTAAGACTGTTTACATAAGGCTACATGCTCAGACTATTTACATTAGGCTACGTACTCAGACTGTTTACATTAGGCTACGTTCTCAGACTGTTTACATTAGAACGTGCTCAGACCGTTTAAATTAGAATGTGCTCAGACTGTTTACATTAGGCTACGTACTCAGACTGTTTACATTAGGCTAAGTTCTCAGACTGTTTAAATTAGAATGTACTCAGACTGTTTACATTAGGCTATGTACTCAGACTGTTTACATTAGGCTATGTACTCAGACTGTTGACATTAGGCTATGTACTCAGACTGTTTAAATTAGACTGTGCTCAGACTGTTTACATTAGGCTAGGTACTCAGACTGTTTATATTAAGCTAGGTACTCAGACTGTTTAAATTAGAACGTGCTCAGACTGTTTAAATTAGAATGTACTCAGACTGTTTACATTAGGCTATGTACTCAGACTGTTTATATTAAGCTAGGTACTCAGACTGTTTAAATTAGAACGTGCTCAGACTGTTTAAATTAGAATGTGCTCAGACTGTTTACATTAGGCTAACTGCTAAGACTGTTTACATTAGGCTACGTGCTCAGACTGTTTACATTAGAACGTACTCAGACTGTTTACATTAGGCTAGGTACTCAGACTGTTTACATTAGGCTACGTGCTCAGACTGTTTACATTAGGCTACGTGCTCAGACTGTTTACATTAGGCTATGTACTCAGACTGTTTACATTAGGCTAGGTACTCAGACTGTTTAAATTAGAACGTGCTCAGACTGTTTAAATTAGAATGTGCTCAGACTGTTTACATTAGGCTAACTGCTAAGACTGTTTACATTAGGCTACGTACTCAGACTGTTTACATTAAAAAAGAATAGACTGTTTACATTAGGCTACGTTCTCAGACTGTTTACATTAGAACGTGCTCAGACCGTTTACATTAGGCTACGTATTCAGACTGTTTACATTAGGCTATGTACTCAGACTGTTGACATTAGGCTATGTACTCAGACTGTTTAAATTAGAATGTACTCAGACTGTTTACATTAGACTGTGCTCAGACTGTTTACATTAGGCTACGTGCTCAGACTGTTTACATTAGGCTACGTGCTCAGACTGTTTACATTAGGCTAGGTACTCAGACTGTTTACATTAAGCTAGGTACTCAGACTGTTTAAATTAGAACGTGCTCAGACTGTTTAAATTAGAATGTGCTCAGACTGTTTACATTAGGCTATGTACTCAGACTGTTGACATTAGGCTATGTACTCAGACTGTTTGAATTAGAATGTACTCAGACTGTTTACATTAGACTGTGCTCAGACTGTTTACATTAGGCTACGTATTCAGACTGTTTACATTAGGCTATGTACTCAGACTGTTGACATTAGGCTATGTACTCAGACTGTTTACATTAAAAAAGAATAGACTGTTTACATTAGGCTACGTTCTCAGACTGTTTACATTAGAACGTGCTCAGACCGTTTACATTAGGCTACGTATTCAGACTGTTTACATTAGGCTATGTACTCAGACTGTTGACATTAGGCTATGTACTCAGACTGTTTAAATTAGAATGTACTCAGACTGTTTACATTAGACTGTGCTCAGACTGTTTACATTAGGCTACGTGCTCAGACTGTTTACATTAGGCTACGTGCTCAGACTGTTTACATTAGGCTAGGTACTCAGACTGTTTACATTAAGCTAGGTACTCAGACTGTTTAAATTAGAACGTGCTCAGACTGTTTAAATTAGAATGTGCTCAGACTGTTTACATTAGGCTATGTACTCAGACTGTTGACATTAGGCTATGTACTCAGACTGTTTGAATTAGAATGTACTCAGACTGTTTACATTAGACTGTGCTCAGACTGTTTACATTAGGCTACGTGCTCAGACTGTTTACATTAGGCTATGTGCTCAGACTGTTTACATTAGGCTATGTACTCAGACTGTTTACATTAGGCTAGGTACTCAGACTGTTTACATTAAGCTAGGTACTCAGACTGTTTACATTAGGCTATGTACTCAGACTGTTTACATTAGGCTAGGTACTCAGACTGTTTACATTAGGCTACGTGCTCAGACTGTTTACATTAGGCTACGTGCTCAGACTGTTTACATTAGGCTAGGTACTCAGACTGTTTAAATTAGAACGTGCTCAGACTGTTTAAATTAGAATGTGCTCAGACTGTTTACATTAGGCTAACTGCTAAGACTGTTTACATTAGACTGTGCTCCGACTGATTACATTAGGCTACGTACTCAGACTGTTTACATTAGGCTGCGTACTCAGACTCTTTACATTAGGCTAACTGCTAAGATTGTTTACATTAGGCTACGTACTCAGACTGTTTACATTAGGCTACGTACTCAGACTGTTTTACATTAGGCTACGTACTCAGACTGTTTACATTAGGCTAAGTTCTCAGACTGTTGAAATTAGAATGTACTCAGACTGTTTACATTAGGCTAACTGCTAAGACTGTTTACATTAGACTGTGCTCCGACTGATTACATTAGGCTACGTACTCAGACTCTTTACATTAGGCTAACTGCTAAGACTGTTTACATTAGGCTACGTACTCAGACTGTTTACATTAGGCTACGTACTCAGACTGTTGACATTAGGCTACATGCTCCCAGACTGTTTTCTCCCCTTAGGCACGTTCTCAGACTCCTTTACATTAGAACGTGCTCAGACCTTTAAATTAGAATTTATCGCTCAGACTGTTTCACATTAGATGCTACGTGCTCAGACTGTTTACATTAGGCTACTTTACTCCCCAGACTGTTGACATTAGGCTACTGCCTCCTTCTGTTTACATTAGGCCTCACGTTCTCAGACTGTTTACATTAGAACGTGCTCAGACTAGATGCTGTTTTCCACTAACCTTAGAATGTGCTCAGACTGTTTACATTAGGCTACGTTCTCAGACTGTTTACATTAGGCTAACTGCTAAGACTGTTGACATTTCCAGGCTACGTGCTCCCCTCTGTTTACATTAGAAGCCGAGCGGAAATGGACGTACTCAGACTGTTTACATTAGGCTACGTACTCAGACTGTTTACATTAAAAAAGAATAGACTGTTTACCACTAGGCTAAATTCTCAGACTCTTTACATTAGAACGTGCTCAGGAACCGTTTAAATTAGAATGTGCTCAGACTGTTTACATTAGGCTACGTACTCAGACTGTTTACATTAGGCTAAGTTCTCAGACTGTTTAAATTAGAATGTACTCAGACTGTTTACATTAGGCTATGTACTCAGACTGTTTACATTAGGCTAGGTACTCAGACTGTTTACATTAGGCTATGTACTCAGACTGTTTACATTAGGCTAGGTACTCAGACTATTTACATTAAGCTAGGTACTCAGACTGTTTAAATTAGAACGTGCTCAGACTGTTTAAATTAGAATGTGCTCAGACTGTTTACATTAGACTGTGCTCCGACTGATTACATTAGGCTACGTACTCAGACTGTTTACATTAGGCTACGTACTCAGACTCTTTACATTAGGCTAACTGCTAAGACTGTTTACATTAGGCTACGTACTCAGACTGTTTACATTAGGCTCACGGTTTACATTAGGCTAGTACTCAGACTGTTTACATTAGGCTAAGTTCTCAGACTGTTGAAATTAGAATGTACTCAGACTGTTTACATTAGGCTAACTGCTAAGACTGTTTACATTAGACTGTGCTCCGACTGATTACATTAGGCTACGTACTCAGACTCTTTACATTAGGCTAACTGCTAAGACTGTTTACATTAGGCTATGTACTCAGACTGTTTACATTAGGCTAGGTACTCAGACTGTTTACATTAAGCTAGGTACTCAGACTGTTTAAATTAGAACGTGCTCAGACTGTTTAAATTAGAATGTGCTCAGACTGTTTACATTAGGCTACGTACTCAGACTGTTTACATTAGGCTACGTACTCAGACTGTTTACATTAGGCTACGTACTCAGACTGTTTACATTAGGCTAAGTTCTCAGACTGTTGAAATTAGAATGTACTCAGACTGTTTACATTAGGCTAACTGCTACGACTGTTTACATTAGACTGTGCTCCGACTGATTACATTAGGCTACGTACTCAGACTCTTTACATTAGGCTAACTGCTAAGACTGTTTACATTAGGCTACGTACTCAGACTGTTTACATTAGGCTACGTTCTCAGACTGTTTACATTAGAACGTGCTCAGACCGTTTAAATTAGAATGTGCTCAGACTGTTTACATTAGGCTACGTGCTCAGACTGTTTACATTAGGCTACGTACTCAGACTGTTGACATTAGGCTACATGCTCAGACTGTTTACATTAGGCTACGTTCTCAGACTGTTTACATTAGAACGTGCTCAGAACGTTTAAATTAGAATGTGCTCAGACTGTTTACATTAGGCTACGTTCTCAGACTGTTTACATTAGGCTAACTGCTAAGACTGTTTACATTAGGCTACGTGCTCAGACTGTTTACATTAAAAAAGAATAGACTGTTTACATTAGGCTACGTTCTCAGACTGTTTACATTAGAACGTGCTCAGACCGTTTAAATTAGAATGTGCTCAGACTGTTTACATTAGGCTACGTACTCAGACTGTTTACATTAGGCTAAGTTCTCAGACTGTTTAAATTAGAATGTACTCAGACTGTTTACATTAGGCTATGTACTCAGACTGTTTACATTAGGCTACGTACTCAGACTGTTTACATTAGGCTACGTACTCAGACTGTTTACATTAGGCTATGTACTCAGACTGTTGACATTAGGCTATGTACTCAGACTGTTTAAATTAGAATGTACTCAGACTGTTTACATTAGACTGTGCTCAGACTGTTTACATTAGGCTACGTGCTCAGACTGTTTACATTAGGCTACGTGCTCAGACTGTTTACATTAGGCTATGTACTCAGACTGTTTACATTAGGCTAGGTACTCAGACTGTTTACATTAAGCTAGGTACTCAGACTGTTTAAATTAAGCTAGGTACTCAGACTGTTTAAATTAGAACGTGCTCAGACTGTTTAAATTAGAATGTGCTCAGACTGTTTACATTAGGCTAACTGCTAAGACTGTTTACATTAGACTGTGCTCCGACTGATTACATTAGGCTACGTACTCAGACTGTTTACATTAGGCTACGTACTCAGACTCTTTACATTAGGCTAACTGCTAAGACTGTTTACATTAGGCTACGTACTCAGACTCTTTACATTAGGCTAACTGCTAAGACTGTTTACATTAGGCTACGTACTCAGACTGTTTACATTAGGCTACGTACTCAGACTGTTTACATTAGGCTACGTACTCAGACTGTTTACATTAGGCTAAGTTCTCAGACTGTTAAAATTAGAATGTACTCAGACTGTTTACATTAGGCTAACTGCTAAGACTGTTTACATTAGGCTACGTACTCAGACTGTTTACATTAGGCTACGTTCTCAGACTGTTTACATTAGGCTAAGTTCTCAGACTGTTTAAATTAGAATGTACTCAGACTGTTTACATTAGGCTATGTACTCAGACTGTTTAAATTAGAATGTACTCAGACTGTTTACATTAGACTGTGCTCAGACTGTTTACATTAGGCTACGTGCTCAGACTGTTTACATTAGGCTACGTGCTCAGACTGTTTACATTAGGCTATGTACTCAGACTGTTTACATTAGGCTAGGTACTCAGACTGTTTACATAAATTAGGTACTCAGACTGTTTACATTAGGCTACGTACTCAGACTGTTTATATTAGGCTACGTACTCAGACTGTTTACATTAGGCTTCGTACTCAGACTGTTTACATTAGGCTGTACTTAGACTGTTTACATTAGGCTACGTGCTCAGACTGTTTACATTAGACTGTGCTCAGACTGTTTACATTAGGCTACATACTCAGACTCTTTACATTAGGCTACGTTCTCAGACTGTTTAAATTAGAATGTACTCAGACTGTTTACATTAGACTGTGCTCCGACTGATTACATTAGCCTACGTACTCAGACTGTTTACATTAGGCTACGTACTCAGACTCTTTACATTAGGCTAAATGCTAAGACTGTTTACATTAGGCTACATGCTCAGACTGTTTACATTAGGCTAACTGCTCAGACTGTGTACATTAGACTACTTGTTCATGTAAACATCTTCTCCTATTCTCCAATCTCTTTCAAGTGTTGAATAACACAACATAGGTGTTTAATTATATCAGGAGAGGGATTGATGAAGGTTTGTGTTGACAAAGATGGAGTTAATTCAACTCTCAAAGTGTTAAATTGAACACCAGTAAGTGTTTACATTGCCCCAATCTACACAATAGTTCATCTCAACACTTTTGAAAGTTTGAAGATCGTAACATTGAGTTGCCCTTTGCATCAGATGAGTTTGTAGAGTTAAGCCTATCTGTCGACAAATGCCTCTCACTATCACAGGAACCAGTAACCGGGGGTAAGATCTTTAAAATATATAATTTCAAGTCATATCAGCCCTGCTGAGTGATTGTACTCTCCCTCTCATCCGCTTGTAACACAATGTCTGGACACAAAAGGCCTCTCGTTTCACCTTGGCCTTTGCAGGCGACTTTAACGTCTCTTCTTCTTGAGCTGAGACTCAACTGAGCCAAAGAAGTGGAGGAGAAACAGACATGGAAAGAAATAGACTTGATATTTCTGACGCATCATCAGAACCTCGTGTATTACTTCAGTACAGCTGGTGAATTTACAGGAAAGAGACTGTGAATGATGCTGGGGGGGATAATTTGAGGTAACTGCGATACTCTTTTTTGTTCCCAGTCTTAAAGCACCCTGGCAGATGTCGTTTTCACCAATCTCATTAATCATATTTTTTTTAAATCATCACTTTTTACAGTTGAAAGTACGAGTATATATCCATTACCAGTGAAATAAAGATAAACCAGAAAGTTGAAGTTATCAAAAGGGGATAGGGAAAAAGAGTCTGAAACAAACATAAAATCCATCTTTCCCCCTGAGAAGTACAAGCAGCAATACACTGTCCACACTATCTAAAGGGCAGCTGGTCTCAAGGACTGGTCCTGTGAAACCTCTGTTTTTCAGCTAATCCCCTTTCTGTGTTATATAGCATTCATCACGACCGTACAGAACCTTCTTTCATTCTCTCCTTCACCCTTTTTCACCTCTTTTCATCATAATGGCATTTCTTCCTTGCTGCAGGGCACACATCTGGTGCAGAGAAGATCAGGGACAGGGTGGTATAATGATTCCCAACTCTATGGTACTGACACAGTCTGTCCAACTCTATGGTACTGACACAGTCTGTCCAACTCTATGGTACTGACACAGTCTGTCCAACTCTATGGTACTGACACAGTCTGCCCAACTCGATGGTACTGACACAGTCTGTCCAACTCTATGGTACTGACACAGTCTGTCCAACTCTATGGTACTGACACAGTCTGTCCAACTCTATGGTACTGACACAGTCTGCCCAACTCTATGGTACTGACACAGTCTGCCCAACTCTATGGTACTGACACAGTCTGCCCAACTCTATGGTACTGACACAGTCTGCCCAACTCTATGGTACTGACACAGTATGCCCAACACCAGGGCATAGACACAGTCTGCCCAACTCTATGGTACTGACATAGTCTGTGACACAACCATCGTTTGTGTTCTGCTTTAGCTGTGATTGGACAAGTGCTCCAGAGGCCGGAATAATCGCCAAAAGTTGGCAAGCTGGCAGAATGTCTTACCAGTTGGAAACAACTCATTGTGTGAGTCAACTTATTGCTGTGGGTGGATGACTTTTTGATGATATCCAACTTTTAAAATTAATCACATATGTTAACGGTGTATCAGTGCCAAAAATGAAATATGGCCAAGATTATGCAGTATACTAAGACTGTACTTATACATGGCTCTGACCTATCTTTATCTCTCTTTATCCTCCTCTGCCTTATGTTCACATGCGCTCTCTCTCTCTCTCTCTCTCTCTCTCTCTCGCGCTCTCTCTCTCTCTCTCGCGCTCTCTCTCTCGCTGTCTGTCTCTCTCGCTCTCTCTCGCTCTCTCTCACTCTCTCGCTCTCTCGCTCTCTCTCTAGTTTAAATCTGAATTGTAGTGTCTATTTGGCTGCAGTGTGGAGAGGCTGCAGTGTGGAGAGGCTGCAGTGTGGAGGGGCTGCAGTGTGGAGGGGCTGCAGTGTGGAGGGGCTGCAGTGTGGAGGGGCTGCAGTGTGGAGGGGCTGCAGTGTGGAGAGGCTGCAGTGTGGAGAGGCTGCAGTGTGGAGGGGCTGCAGTGTGGAGGGGCTGCAGTGTGGAGAGGCTGTATTTTTTATTTAACCTTTATTTAAATAGGCAAGTCAATTAAGAACAAATTCTTATTATAACAATGAAGGCCTACTTTTAAAGCCCACCCTGCCAAACCCTCCCCTAACCAGGACGATACTAGGCTAATTGTGCGCCGCCCTATGGGACTCCTGTTCACGGCCGGTTGTGATACAGTCCGGGATTGAACCCTGGTCTGTAGTGACGCATGCTCGGGAGGGAGGGAGGTTGCAGTGTAGCGAGTTTGCAGTGTAGCGAGTTTGCAGTGTAGAGAGGTTGCAGTGTAGAGAGGTTGCAGTGAAGAGGTTGCCATGTAGAGAGGTTGTAGTGGGCCTAATTAACTCCCACTAATTAATAATGCTCCCTCCCTGGCATCGTGGACAGGGAAAGGAAAGGGGGTGAGGCGAGAGGGAATGATGGAGGGAAGTAAGAGGGGAAGATGGAGGGAAGTAAGAGGGGAAGATGGAGGGAAGTAAGAGGGGAAGATGGAGGGAAGTAAGAGGGAAGATTGAGGGAAGTAAGAGGGATGATGGAGGGAAGTAAGAGGGAAGATGGAGGGAAGTAAGAGGGGATGATGGAGGGAAGTAAGAGGGGATGATGGAGGGGAGAGGATGATGGAGGGGAAGTAAGAGGGGAAGATGGAGGGATGGGGGATGATGGAGGGAAGTAAGAGGGGAAGATGGAAGGAAGGGAGGGGAAGATGGAGGGAAGTAAGAGGGGATGATGGAGGAAGTAAGATGGGAAGATGGAGGGAAGTAAGAGGGGATGATGGAGGGAAGTAAGAGGGGATGATGGAGGGAAGTAAGAGGGGAAGATGGAGGGAAGTAAGAGGGGATGATGGAGGAAGTAAGAGGATGATGGAGGGAAGTAAGAGGGGATGATGGAGGGAAGTAAGAGGGGATGATGGAGGGAAGTAAGAGGGGAAGATGGAGGGAAGTAAGAGGGGATGATGGAGGGAAGTAAGAGGGGATGATGGAGGGAAGTAAGAGGGGATGATGGAGGAAGTAAGAGGGGAAGATGGAGGGGAAGTAAGAGGGGAAGATGGAGGGAAGTAAGAGGGGATGATGGAGGAAGTAAGAGGGGATGATGGAGGGAAGTAAGAGGGGATGATGGAGGGAAGTAAGAGGGAAGATGGAGGAAGTAAGAGGGGATGATGGAGGGAAGTAAGAGGGGAAGATGGAGGGAAGTAAGAGGGATGATGGAGGGGAAGTAAGAGGGGATGGGAGATGGAGGGAAGTAAGAGGAGGGATAAGATGGAGGGAAGTAAGAGGGGAAGATGGAGGGAAGTAAGAGGGAAGATGGAGGAAGTAAGAGGGGATGATGGAGGAAGGAGGATGATGGAGGGAAGTAAGAGGGGAAGATGGAGGGAAGTAAGAGGGGATGATGGAGGGAAGTAAGAGGGGATGATGGAGGGATGGAGGAGGGAAGTAAGAGGGGATGATGGAGGGAAGTAAGAGGGAAGATGGAGGGAAGTAAGAGGGGATGATGGAGGAAGTAAGGGGAGATGGAGGGAGTAAGAGGGGATGATGGAGGGAAGTAAGAGGGAAGATGGAGGGAAGAGAAGATGGAGGGAAGATGGAGGGGAAGTGGAAGAGGGGAAGATGGAGGGAAGTAAGAGGGGATGATGGAGGGAAGTAAGAGGGATGATGGAGGGAAGATGATGGAGGGAAGAGGAAGATGGAGGGAAGAAGAGGGAAGATGGAGGGAAGTAAGAGGAAGATGGAGGGAAGTGAGGGGAAGATGGAGGGAAGTAAGAGGATGATGGAGGGAAGTAAGAGGGGATGATGGAGGGAAGTAAGAGGGGAAGATGGAGGGAGGATGATGGAGGGAAGAGAGGAAGATGGAGGGAAGTAAGAGGAAGATGGAGGGAAGTAAGAGATGGGAGAAGATGGAGGGAAGTAAGAGGGGATGATGGAGGGAAGTAAGAGGAAGATGGAGAGGGAAGTAAGAGGGATGGAGGGAGATGGAGGATGGAGTAAGAGGGGGATGATGGAGGGAAGTAAGAGGGGATGATGGAGGGAAGTAAGAGGGGAAGATGGAGGGAAGTAAGAGGGGAAGATGGAAGATGAGGGAAGGGGATGATGGAGGAAGTAAGAGGGGATGATGGAGGAAGTGAAGATGGAGGGAAGTGGATGATGGAGGAAGTAAGAGGGAGAAAGTAAGATGGAGGGAAGTGGAGAGGGATGATGGAGGGAAGTAAGAGGGGAAGATGGAGGGAAGATAAGAGGGGATGATGGAGGGTAAGAGGGGATGATGGAGGGAAGTAAGATGGAGGGAAGTAAGGGGAAGATGGAGGGAAGTAAGAGGGGATGGAGGGAAGTAAGAGGGGAAGATGGAGGGAAGTAAGAGGGGATGATGGAGGGAAGTAAGAGGGGATGATGAGAGATGGAGGGAAGTAAGAGGGATGATGGAGGGATGGAGGGAAGTAAGAAGATGGAGGGAAGTGAGGGATGATGAGGGAAGTAAGAGGGGAAGATGGAGGGAAGTAAGAGGGATGGAGGGAAGTAAGAGGGGAGATGGAGGAAGTAAGAGGAGGAAGATTGGAGGAAGTAAGAATGATGGAGGGAAGTAAGAGGGATGATGGAGGGAAGTAAGAGGGGATGATGGAGGGAGGGGGAAGATGGAAGAGGGGATGATGGAGAAGGGGATGATGGCGGGGGAAGTATGAGGAAGTAAGAGGGGATGATGGAGGGAAGTAAGAGGGGAAGATGGAGGGAAGTAAGAGGGGATGATGGAGGGAAGTAAGAGGGGAAGATGGAGGGAAGTAAGAGGGGATGATGGAGGGAAGTAAGAGGGGATGATGGAGGGAAGTAAGAGGGGAAGATGGAGGGAAGTAAGAAGGAGGGGGATGATGGAAGGGGGAAGATGGAGGGAGGAGGGGAAGATGGAGGGAAGTAAGAGGGGAAGATGGAGGGAAGTAAGAGGGGATGATGGAGGGAAGTAAGAGGGGATGATGGAGGGAAGTAAGGGGATGATGGAGGGAAGTAAGAGGGAGGGAAGATGGATGATGGAGGAAGTAAGAGGATGATGGAGGAAGTAAGAGGGATGGAGGGAAGATGGATGATGGAGGGAAGTAAGAGGGGAAGATGGAGGGAAGTAAGAGGGATGATGGAGGGAAGTGAGGGGATGATGGAGGGAAGTAAGATGGAGGGAAGTAAGAGGGGATGATGGAGGGAAGTAAGAGGGGAAGATGGAGGAAGTAAGAGGGATGATGGAGGGAAGTAAGAGGGGATGATGGAGGGAAGTAAGAGGGGAAGATGGAGGAGAGGATGATGGAGGGAAGTAAGAGGGGATGATGGAGGGAAGTAAGAGGAAGATGATGGATGATGGAAGTAAGAGGGAAGATGGAGGAAGTAAGAGGATGTAGGAGAGGGAAGATGATGAGATGATGGAGGGAGTAAGAGGGGAAGATGGAGGGAAGTAAGAGGGGATGATGGAGGGAAGTAAGAGGGGATGATGGAGGGAAGTAAGAGGGGATGATGGAGGGAAGTAAGAGGGGATGATGGAGGGAAGTAAGAGGATGATGGGGAAGAGATGGAGGGAAGTAAGAGGGGATGATGGAGGGAAGAAGTATGGAGAGGGGGGATGATGGAGGGAAGTAAGAGGGAAGATGGAGGGAAGTAAGAGGGGAAGATGGAGGGAAGTAAGAGGGGATGATGGAGGGAAGTAAGAGGGGAAGATGGAGGAAAGTAAGAGGGGAAGATGGAGGGAAGTAAGAGGGATGATGGAGGGAAGTAAGAGGGGATGATGGAGGGAAGTAAGAGGATGATGGAGATGGAGGAAGTGATGGAAGAGGGGATGGATGGAGGGAAGTAAGAGGGGATGATGGAGGGAAGTAAGAGGGGATGATGGAGGGAAGTAAGAGGGATGATGGAGGGAAGTAAGAGGGATGATGGAGGGAAGTAAGAGGAAGATGGAGGGAAGTAAGAGGGGATGATGGAGGGAAGTAAGAGGGGAAGATGGAGGGAAGTAAGAGGGATGATGGAGGGAAGTAAGAGGGGATGATGGAGGGAAGTAAGAGGGGATGATGGAGGGAAGTAAGAGGGAAGATGGAGGGAAGAAGAGGGGATGATGGAGGGAAGTAAGAGGGGAAGATGGAGGAAGTGAGGAAGATGGAGGGAAGTAAGAGGGGATGATGGAGGGAAGTAAGAGGGGAAGATGGAGGGAATAAGAGGAAGATGGAGGGAAGTAAGAGGGGATGATGGAGGGAAGTAAGAGGGGATGATGGAGGGAAGTAAGAGGGGATGATGGAGGGAAGTAAGAGGGGATGATGGAGAAGGGGAAGATGGAGGGAAGTAAGAGGGATGATGGAGGGAAGTGGAGGGAGGGGATGATGGAAGTAAGAGGGGATGATGGAGGGAGGGATGATGGAGGGGAAGTAAGAGGGGATGATGGAGGGAAGTAAGAGGGGAAGATGGAGGAAGTAAGAGGATGATGGAGGGAAGTAAGAGGGATGATGGAGGGGTAAGAGGGGAAGATGGAGGGAAGTAAGAGGATGATGGAGGGAAGAAGAGGGGATGATGGAGGGAAGTGGAGGGGATGATGGAGGGAAGTGAAGAGGGGGAAGATGGAGGGAAGTAAGAGGGGATGATGGAGGGAAGTAAGAGGGGATGATGGAGGGAAGTAAGAGGATGATGGAGGGAAGAAGAGGGATGATGGAGGGAAGTAAGAGGGAAGATGGAGGGAGAGAGGGATGATGGAGGGAAGTAAGAGGAAGATGGAGATGGAGGGAAGTAAGAGGGAAGATGGAGGGAAGGAAAGTGGAGGAAGTAAGAGGGGATGATGGAGGGAAGTAAGAGGGGATGATGGAGGGAAGTAAGAGGGGATGATGGAGGGAAGGAAGATGATGGGGAAGTAAGATGGAGGAGGAAGTAAGAGGGATGATGGAGGGAAGTAAGAGGGATGATGGAGGGAAGTAAGAGAGGATGATGGAGGGAAGTAAGAGGGGATGATGGAGGGAAGTAAGAGGGGATGATGGAGGGAAGTAAGAGGGGATGATGGAGGGAAGTAAGAGGGGAAGATGGAGGGAAGTAAGAGGGGATGATGGAGGGAAGTAAGAGGGGATGATGGAGGGAAGTAAGAGGGGAAGATGGAGGGAAGTAAGAGGGGATGATGGAGGGAAGTAAGAGGGGATGATGGAGGGAAGTAAGAGGGGAAGATGGAGGAAGTAAGAGGGGATGATGGAGGGAAGGAGGGGATGATGGAGGGAAGTAAGAGGGGAAGATGGAGGGAAGTAAGAGGGGAAGATGGAGGGAAGTAAGAGGGGAAGATGGAGGGAAGTAAGAGGGGAAGATGGAGGGAAGTAAGAGGGGAAGATGGAGGGAAGTAAGAGTGGAAGATGGAGGGAAGTAAGAGGGGAAGATGGAGGGAAGTAAGAGGGGAAGATGGAGGGAAGTAAGAGGGGAAGATGGAGGGAAGTAAGAGGGGATGATGGAGGGTAGTAGAGGGGATGATGGAGGGAAGTAAGAGGGGAAGATGGAGGGAAGTAAGAGGGGAAGATGGAGGGAGAGGGAAGATGGAGGGAAGTAAGAGGGGATGATGGAGGGAAGTAAGAGGGGAAGATGAGGGAAGAGGAAGATGGAGGGAAGTAAGAGGGGATGATGGAGGGAAGTAAGGGGATGATGGAGGGGGATGATGGAGGGAAGTAAGGGGATGATGGAGGGAAGTAAGAGGGGAAGATGGAGGGAAGTAAGAGGGGAAGATGGAGGGAAGTAAGAGGGGATGATGGAGGGAGAGAGGGGAAGATGGAGGAAGTAAGAGGGATGATGGAGGGAAGTAAGAGGGGATGATGGAGGGAAGTAAGAGATGATGGAGGGAAGTAAGAGGGGAAGATGGAGGAAGTAAGAGGGGAAGATGGAGGGAAGTAAGAGGGATGGAGGGGTAAGAGAAGATGGAGGAAGTAAGAGGGAAGATGGAGGGAAGTAAGAGGGGAAGATGGAGGGAAGTAAGAGGGAAGATGGAGGGAAGTAAGAGGGGATGATGGAGGGAAGTGGAGAAGAGAGGGGATGATGGAGGGAAGTAAGAGGGGAAGATGGAGGGAAGTAAGAGGGAAGATGGAGGGAAGTAAGAGGGGATGATGGAGGGAAGTAAGAGGGGATGATGGAGGGAAGTAAGAGGGGATGATGGAGGGAAGTAAGAGGGGAAGATGGAGGGAAGTAAGAGGGGAAGATGGAGGGAAGTAGGGAGAGAGGGAAGATGGAGGGAAGTAAGAGGGGAAGATGGAGGGAAGGGAAGAGGATGATGGAGGGAAGTAAGAGGATGATGGATGGGGAAGATGGAAGTAAGAGGGATGGAGGGAAGTAAGAGGGAAGATGGAGGGAAGTAAGAGGGGAAGATGGAGGGAAGTAAGAGGGGAAGATGGAGGGAAGTAAGAGGGGATGATGGAGGAAGTAAGAGGATGATGGAGGGAAGTAAGAGAGGGGAAGATGGGAGGGAAGAGGGGAAGATGGAGAAGATGGAGGGAAGGGAAGAGGGGATGATGGAGGGAAGTAAGAGGGGAAGATGGAGGGAAGAGGATGGAGGAAGAGGGGAAGATGGAGGGAGAGAGGATGATGGAGGGAAGTAAGAGGGGAAGATGGAGGGAAGTAAGAGGGGAAGATGGAGAAGATGGAGATGGAGGGTAAGAGGGATGATGAGAGGGAAGGAAGTAAGAGGGGAAGATGGAGGGAAGTAAGAGGGGATGATGGAGGGAAGTAAGAGGGGATGATGGAGGGAAGTAAGAGGAGGATGATGGAGGAAGTAAGAGGGGAAGATGGAGGGAAGAAGAGGGATGATGGAGGGAAGTAAGAGGGGATGATGGAGGAAGATGGAGGGAAGATGGAGGGAAGAGGGGGAAGATGGAGGGAAAGGGGATGATGGAGGGAAGTAAGAGGGGATGATGGAGGGAAGTAAGAGGGGGATGATGGAGGGAAGTAAGAGGGGATGATGGAGGGAAGTAAGAGGGGAGATGGAGGGAAGTAAGGGGATGATGGAGGGAAGTAAGAGGGATGGAGGGAAGTGATGGAGGGAAGTAAGAGGGAAGATGGAGTAAGAGGGGAAGATGGAGGAAAGAGGGGATGGATGGAGGGGATGTAAGAGGGGGATGATGGAGGAAGTAAGAGGGGATGATGGAGGGAAGTAAGAGGGGAAGATGGAGGGAAGTAAGAGGGAAGATGGAGGGAAGTAAGAGGGGATGATGGAGGGAAGTAAGAGGGGATGATGGAGGGAAGTAAGAGGGGAAGATGGAGGGAAGTAAGAGGGGAAGATGGAGGGAAGTGATGGAGGAAGTAAGAGGGAAGATGGAGGGAAGTAAGAGGGAAAGATGGAGGGAAGTAAGAGGGGATGATGGAGGGAAGTAAGAGGGGATGATGGAGGGAAGTAAGAGGGGAAGATGGAGGGAAGTAAGAGGAAGATGGAGGGAAGTAAGAGGGGATGATGGAGGGAAGTAAGAGGGGATGATGGAGGGAAGTAAGAGGGGAAGATGGAGGGAAGTAAGAGGGAAGATGGAGGAAGTGGGATGATGGAGGGAAGTAAGAGGGGATGATGGAGGGAAGTGATGATGGAGGGAAGTAAGAGGATGATGGAGGGAAGTAAGAGGAAGATGGAGGGAAGTAAGAGGGATGATGGAGGGAAGTAAGAGGGGATGATGGAGGGGGAAGATGGAGGGAAGTAAGAGGATGATGGAGGGAAGTAAGAGGGGATGATGGAGGGAAGTAAGGGGGAAGATGGAGGGAAGTAAGAGGGGGAGGATGGAGGGGAAGATGGAGAGGTAAGAGGAAGATGGAGGAAGTAAGAGGGGAAGATGGAGGAAAGAGGGGATGATGGAGGGAGAAGATGGAGGGAAGTAAGAGGGGAAGATGGAGGGAATGGGGATGATGGAGGGAAGTAAGAGGATGATGGAGGGAAGTAAGAGGGATGATGGAGGGAAGTAAGGGGAAGATGGAGGGAAGTAAGGGGATGATGGAGGGAAGTAAGAGGGGATGATGGAGGGAAGTAAGAGGATGATGGAGGGAAGTAAGAGGGGAAGATGGAGGGAAGTAAGAGGGGATGATGGAGGGAAGTAGAGGGAAGATGGAGGGAAGTAAGAGGGGAAGATGGAGGGAAGTAAGAGGGGAAGATGGAGGGAAGTAAGAGGGGATGGAGATGGAGGGGAAGATGGAGGGAAGGAGGATGATGGAGGGAAGTAAGAGGGGATGATGGAGGGAAGTAAGAGGGGAAGATGGAGGGAAGTAAGAGGGGAAGATGGAGGGAAGTAGAGAGGGATGATGGAGGGAAGTAAGAGGGAAGATGGAGGGAAGTAAGAGGGAAGATGGAGGGAAGTAAGAGGGATGATGGAGGGAAGTAAGAGGGAAGATGGAGGGAAGTAAGAGGGGAAGATGGAGGGAAGTAAGAGGGGATGATGGAGGGAAGTAAGGGGAAGATGGAGGGGGAAGTAAGAGGGGATGATGGAGAAGTAAGAGGGATGATGGAGGGTAGTAAGAGGGGATGATGGAGGGAAGTAAGAGGGGAAGATGGAGGGAAGTAAGAGGGGAAGATGGAGGGAAGTAAGAGGGGATGATGGAGGGAAGTAAGAGGGATGATGGATGGGAAGATGGAGGAAGTAAGAGGGGAAGATGGAGGGAAGTAAGAGGGGATGATGGAGGAAGTAAGAGGGGAAGATGGAGGAAGTAAGAGGGAAGATGGAGGGAAGCAAGAGGAAGATGGAGGAGGGAAGATGGAGGGAGTAAGAGGATGATGGAGGGAAGTAAGAGGGATGATGGAGGGAAGTAAGAGGGGATGATGGAGGGAAGTAAGAGGGGGATGATGGAGGGAAGAAGGGGGAAGATGGAGGGAAGTAAGAGGGGATGATGGAGGGAAGTAAGAGGGGAAGATGGAGGGAAGTAAGAGGGATGATGGAGGAATGATGGAGGGAAGGAGGATGATGGAGGGAAGTAAGAGGGGAAGATGGAGGGAAGAAGAGGGGAAGATGGAGGGAAGTAAGAGGGGATGATGGAGGGTAAGAGGGGATGATGGAGGGAAGTAAGAGGGAAGATGGAGGGAAGTAAGAGGGGAAGATGGAGGGAAGTAAGAGGGGAAGATGGAGGGAAGTAAGAGGGGATGATGGAGGGAAGTAAGAGGGATGATGGAGGGAAGTAAGAGGGGAAGATGGAGGGAAGTAAGAGGGAAGATGGAGGGAAGTAAGAGGGAAGATGGAGGGAAGTAAGAGGGATGATGGAGGAAGTAAGATGGAGGAAAAGTGGAGGAGATGATGGAGGGAAGTAAGAGGGGATGATGGAGGGAAGTAAGAGGGGAAGATGGAGGAAGTAAGAGGGGAAGATGGAGGGAAGTAAGAGGGGATGATGGAAGAGGATGAGGGGAAGATGGAGGAAGTAGAGGGGATGATGGAGGGAAGTAAGAGGGGATGATGGAGGAAGTAAGGAGATGGATGATGGAGGGAAGAGGGGAAGATGGAGGGAAGTAAGAGGGGAATGATGGAGGGAAGTAAGAGGGGAAGATGGAGGAAGTAAGAGGGGAAGATGGAGGGAAGTAAGGGATGATGGAGGGAAGTAAGAGGAAGATGGGAAGTAAGAGGGGGATGATGGAGGGAAGTAAGAGGAAGATGGAGGGAAGGAAGATGGAAGAGGGGATGGAGATGGAGGGGAAGATGGAGAGGGGATGATGGAGGGTAGTAGAGGGGATGATGGAGGAAGTAAGAGGGGAAGATGGAGGAAGAAGAGGATGATGGAGGGAAGTGGAGGATGATGGAGGAAGAAGAGGATGATGGAGGGAAGTAAGAGGAAGATGGAGGGAAGAAGAGGGAAGATGGAGGAAGGAGGGATGATGGAGGGAAGTAAGAGGGATGATGGAGGGAAGTAAGAGGATGATGGAGGGAAGTAAGAGGGGAAGATGGAGGAAGTAAGAGGGGAAGATGGAGGGAAGTAAGAGGGATGATGGAGGGAAGTAAGAGGAAGATGGAGGGAAGTAAGAGGGGAAGATGGAGGGAAGAAGAGGATGATGGAGGGAAGTAAGAGGGGAAGATGGAGGAAGTAAGAGGGGATGATGGAGGGAAGTAAGAGGATGGATGGAGGGAAGATAAGAGGGAAGATGGAGGGAAGTAAGAGGGGAAGATAAAGTAAGAGGGATGATGGAGGGAAGTAAGAGGGGAAGATGGAGGAAGTAAGAGGAAGATGGAGGGAAGTAAGAGGGGAAGATGGAGGAAGTAAGAGGGGAAGATGGAGGGAAGTAAGAGGGGAAGATGGAGGAAGTAAGAGGGGATGATGGAGGAAGTAAGAGGGGATGATGGAGGGAAGTAAGAGGGGAAGATGGAGGGAAGTAAGAGGGGAAGATGGAGGGAAGTAAGAGGGGAAGATGGAGGGAAGTAAGAGGGGAAGATGGAGGGAAGTAAGAGGGATGATGGAGGGAAGTAAGAGGGGATGATGGAGGGAAGTAAGAGGGGATGATGGAGGGAAGTAAGAGGGGAAGATGGAGGGAAGTAAGAGGGGAAGATGGAGGGAAGTAAGAGGGGAGATGGAGGGAAGTAAGAGGGGAAGATGGAGGGAGAGAGGGGAAGATGGAGGGAAGAGGGGATGATGGAGGGAAGTAAGAGGATGATGGAGGGAAGTAAGAGGAAGATGGAGGAAGTAAGAGGGGATGATGGAGGGAATTAAGAGGATGATGGAGGGAAGTAAGAGGGGATGATGGAGGGAAGTAAGAGGGGATGATGGAGGGAAGTAAGAGGGGAAGATGGAGGGAAGTAAGAGGGGATGATGGAGGGAAGTAAGAGGGGAAGATGGAGGGAAGTAAGAGGGGAAGATGGAGGGAAGTAAGAGGGGATGATGGAGGGAAGTAAGAGGGGAAGATGGAGGGAAGTAAGAGGGATGATGGAGGGAAGTAAGAGGGGATGATGGAGGGTAGTAGAGGGATGATGGAGGGAAGTAAGATGGAGGGAAGTAAGAGGATGATGGAGGGAAGTAAGAGGGAAGATGGAGGGAAGTGAGGGGATGATGGAGGGAAGTAAGAGGGGAAGATGGAGGGAAGTGGAAAGAGGGGAAGATGGAGGGAAGTAAGAGGGGATGATGGAGGAAGAAGAGGATGATGGAGGAAGTAAGAGGGGAAGATGGAGGGAAGAAGAGGGGAAGATGGAGGGAAGTAAGAGGATGATGGAGGGAAGTAAGAGAGGGGAAGATGGAGGGATGGAAAGAAGGGGATGATGGAGGAAGTAAGAGGAAGATGGAGGGAAGAGAGGGATGATGGAGGGAAGTAAGAGGGGATGATGGAGGGAAGTAAGAGGGGATGATGGAGGGAAGTAAGAGGGGATGATGGAGGGAAGTAAGAGGGGAAGATGGAGGAAGTAAGAGGAAGATGGAGGGAAGTAAGAGGGGATGATGGGAGGGAAGTAAGAGGGGATGGAGGGAAGTGAGGGAAGATGGAGGAAGTAAGAGGAAGATGATGGAGGAAGTAAGAGGGGATGATGGAGGGAAGTAAGAGGGGAAGATGGAGGGAAGTAAGAGGGAAGATGGAGGGAAGTAAGAGGGAAAGATGGAGGGAAGTAGAGGGAAGATGGAGGGAAGTAAGAGGGGAAGATGGAGGAAGTAAGAGGGATGATGGAGGGAAGTAAGAGGGGAAGATGGAGGGAAGTAAGAGGGAAGATGGAGGGAATGATGGAGGGAAGTAGAGGGGAAGATGGAGGGAAGTAAGAGGGAAGATGGAGGGAAGTAAGAGGGGAAGATGGAGGGAAGTAAGAGGAAGATGGAGGAAGATGGAGGGAAGATGGAAGTAAGAGGATGATGGAGGGAAGTAAGAGGGGAAGATGATGGAGGGAAGTAAGAGGGGAAGATGGAGGGAAGTAAGAGGGGATGATGGAGGGAAGTAAGGAGGGGAAGATGGAGGGAAGAAGAGGGGATGATGGAGGGAAGTAAGAGGGGAGATGGAGGGAAGTAAGAGGGGAAGATGGAGGGAAGTAAGAGGGGATGATGGAGGGAAGTAAGAGGATGATGGAGGGAAGTAAGAGGGGATGATGGAGGGTAGTAGAGGGGATGATGGAGGGAAGTAAGAGGGGATGATGGAGGGAAGTAAGAGGGGAAGATGGAGGGAAGTAAGAGGATGATGGAGGGAAGTAAGAGGGGATGATGGAGGAAGTAAGAGGGGAAGATGGAGGGAAGTAAGAGGGGATGATGGAGGGAAGTAAGAGGAAGATGGAGGGGGGAAGATGGAGGGAAGAGAGGGGAAGATGGAGGGAAGTAAGAGGGAAGATGGAGGAAGTAAGAGGGATGGAGATAAGAGGGATGATGGAGGAAGTAAGAGGGGAGATGGAGGAAGTGAAAGATGGAGGGAAGTAAGAGGGGATGATGGAGGGAAGTAAGAGGGGAAGATGGAGGGAAGTAAGAGGGGAAGATGGAGGGAAGTAAGAGGGGAAGATGGAGGGAAGTAAGAGGGGAAGATGGAGGAAGTAAGAGGGAAGATGGAGGAAGTAAGAGGGGATGATGGAGGGTAAGAGGGGAAGATGGAGGAAGTAAGGGGGAAGATGGAGGGAAGTAAGAGGGGAAGATGGAGGGAAGTAAGAGGGAAGATGGAGGGAAGTAAGAGGATGATGGAGGGAAGTAAGAGGGGATGATGGAGGGAAGTAAGAGGGGAAGATGGATGGAAGAAGAGGGAAGATGGAGGGAAGTAAGAGGAATGATGGAGGGAAGTAAGAGGGGAAGATGGAGGGAAGTAAGAGGGGATGATGGAGGGAAGTGGAAGAGGGGAAGATGGAGGAAGTAAGAGGATGATGGAGGGTAAGAGGGGATGATGGAGGAAGTAAGAGGAAGATGGAGGGAAGTAAGAGGGATGATGGAGGGAAGTAAGAGGGATGGAGATGGAGGGAGGGAAGAAGAGGATGAGGGAAGTAAGAGGATGATGGAGGGAAGTAAGAGGGGAAGATGGAGGGAAGTAAGAGGGGATGATGGAGGGAAGTAAGAGGATGATGGAGGGAAGTAAGAGGGGAAGATGGAGGGAAGTAAGAGGGGATGATGGAGGGAAGTAAGAGGGGATGATGGAGGGAAGTAAGAGGGAAGATGGAGGGAAGTAAGAGGAAGATGGAGGGAAGTAAGAGGGGATGATGGAGGGAAGTAAGAGGGATGGATGATGGAGGGAAAGTAAGAGGGAGGGGAAGTGATGGAGGGAAGTAAGAGGGGATGATGGAGGGAAGTAAGAGGGGATGATGGAGGGAAGTAAGAGGGGAAGATGGAGGGAAGTAAGAGGGGAAGATGGAGGGAAGTAAGAGGGGATGATGGAGGGAAGTAAGAGGGGATGATGGAGGGAAGTAAGAGGATGATGGAGGGAAGTAAGAGGGGATGATGGAGGGAAGTAAGAGGGGAAGATGGAGGGAAGTAAGAGGGGATGATGGAGGGAAGTAAGAGGGGAAGATGGAGGGAAGTAAGAGGGGAAGATGGAGGGAAGTAAGGGGAGATGGAGGGAAGTGATGATGGAGGGAAGTAAGAGGGGATGATGGAGGGAAGTAAGAGGGGATGATGGAGGAGGGAAGTAAGAGGGAAGATGGAGGGAAGTAAGAGGGGAAGATGGAGGGAAGTAAGAGGGGATGGAGGATGGAGGGGAAGTAAGAGGGGATGATGGAGGGAAGTAAGAGGGGAAGATGGAGGGAAGTAAGAGGGGAAGATGGAGGGAAGTAAGAGGGGATGATGGAGGGAAGTAAGAGGGGAAGATGGAGGGAAGTAAGAGGGGAAGATGGAGGGAAGTGGAGGGAAGTAGTAGAGGGGATGATGGAGGGAAGTAAGAGGATGATGGAGGAAGGAGGGGATGATGGAGGAAGTAAGGAGGGGATGATGGAGGGAAGTAAGAGGGGATGATGGAGGGAAGTAAGAGGGGATGATGGAGGAAGTAAGAGGGGATGATGGAGGAAGTAAGAGGATGATGGAGGGAAGTAAGAGGAAGGAAGAGGGGATGATGGAGGGAAGTAAGAGGGGAAGATGGAGGGTAAGAGGGGATGATGGAGAAGGGGAAGATGGAGGGAAGTAAGAGGGGAAGATGGAGGAAGTAAGAGGGGATGATGGAGGAAGTAAGAGGGGATGATGGAGGGAAGAAGAGGGAAGATGGAGGGAAGTAAGAGGGGATGATGGAGGGAAGTAAGAGGAAGATGGAGGATGGAGATGGAGGAAGTAAGAGGGGAAGATGGAGGGAAGTAAGAGGGGAAGATGGAGGGAAGTAAGAGGGGATGATGGAGGGAAGTAAGAGGGGATGATGGAGGGAAGTAAGAGGGGAAGATGGAGGGAAGTAAGAGGAAGATGGAGGGAAGTAAGAGGGGAAGATGGAGGGAAGTAAGAGGATGATGGAGGGAAGTAAGAGGATGATGGAGGAGGGAAGTGGAGGGGAAGATGATGGAGGGAAGTAAGAGGGGAAGATGGAGGGAAGTAAGAGGGGATGATGGAGGGAAGTAAGAGGGGATGATGGAGGGAAGTAAGAGGGGATGATGGAGGGAAGTAAGAGGGATGATGGAGGGAAGTAAGAGGGGAAGATGGAGGGAAGAAGAGGGGATGATGGAGGGAAGTAAGAGGATGATGGAGGGAAGTAAGAGGGGAAGATGGAGGGTAGTAAGAGGGGAAGATGGAGGGAAGTAAGAGGGAAGATGGAGGAAGTAAGAGGGGAAGATGGAGGGAAGTAAGAGGGGATGATGGAGGGAAGAAGAGGGGAAGATGGAGGGAAGTAAGAGGGGAAGATGGAGGGAAGTAAGAGGGGAAGATGGAGGGAAGTAAGAGGGGATGATGGAGGAAGTAAGAGGGGATGATGGAGGGAAGTAAGAGGGAAGATGGAGGGAAGTAAGAGGGGAGATGGAGGGAAGTAGAGGGGATGATGGAGGGAAGTAAGAGGGGAAGATGGAAGGGAAGGGAATTAAGAGGGGAAGATGGAGGGAAGTAAGAGGAAGATGGAGGGAAGTAAGAGGGGAAGATGGAGGGAAGTAAGAGGGGAAGATGGAGGGAAGTAAGAGGGGATGATGGAGGGAAGTAAGAGGGGATGATGGAGGGAAGTAAGAGGGGAAGATGGAGGGAAGTAAGAGGGGATGATGGAGGGAAGTAAGAGGGGATGATGGAGGGAAGTAAGAGGGGAAGATGGAGGGAAGTAAGAGGGGAAGATGGAGGGAAGTAAGAGGGGAAGATGGAGGGAAGTAAAGAGGGGAAGATGGAGGGAAGTAAGAGGGGAAGATGGAGGGAAGTAAGAGGGGATGATGGAGGGAAGTAAGAGGGGAAGATGGAGGGAAGTAAGAGGGAAGATGGAGGGAAGTAAGAGGGGATGATGGAGGAAGTAAGAGGGGATGATGATGGAAGGAGGGGATGATGGAGGGAAGAGAGGGAAGATGGAGGGAAGTAAGAGGATGATGGAGGGAAGTAAGAGGGGAAGATGGAGGGAAGTAAGAGGGGAAGATGGAGGGAAGTAAGAGGGGATGATGGAGGGAAGTAAGAGGAAGATGGAGGGAAGTAAGAGGGAAGATGGAGGGAAGTAAGAGGGGAAGATGGAGGGAAGTAAGAGGATGATGGAGGGAAGTAAGAGGGGATGATGGAGGGAAGTAAGAGGGGGATGATGGAGGGAAGTAAGAGGGGATGATGGAGGGAAGTAAGAGGGGAAGATGGAGGGAAGTAAGAGGGGAAGATGGAGGGAAGTAAGAGGAAGATGGAGGGAAGTAAGAGGGATGGAGGATGGAGAATGGAGGGAAGTAAGAGGGGAAGATGGAGGGAAGTAAGAGGGAAGATGGAGGGAAGTAAGAAGTAAGAGGGGAATGGAGGGAAGTAGAGGGGATGATGGATGGGGGAAGATGGAGGGAAGTAAGAGGGGAAGATGGAGGGAAGTAAGAGGATGATGGAGGGAAGTAAGAGGGGATGATGGAGGGAAGTAAGAGGGGAAGATGGAGGGAAGTAAGAGGGGAAGATGGAGGGAAGTAAGAGGGGAAGATGGAGGGAAGTAAGAGGGGATGATGGAGGGAAGTAAGAGGGGATGATGGAGGGAAGTAAGAGGGGAAGATGGAGGGAAGTAAGAGGGGAAGATGGAGGAAAGTAAGAGGGGAAGATGGAGGGAAGTAAGAGGAAGATGGAGGGAAGTAAGAGGGGATGGAGATAAGAGAGATGGAGGGAAGTAAGAGGGGAAGATGGAGGGAAGTAAGAGGGGATGATGGAGGGAAGTAAGAGGATGATGGAGGGAAGTAAGAGGGGAAGATGGAGGGAAGTAAGAGGGGATGATGGAGGGTAAGAGGGGATGATGGAGGGAGAAGAGGGATGATGGAGGGAAGTAAGAGGGGATGATGGAGGAAGTAAGAGGGGATGATGGAGGGAAGTAAGAGGGGAAGATGGAGGGAAGTAAGAGGGGAAGATGGAGGGAAGGGGAAGATGGAGGGGAGAGGGGATGATGGAGGGAAGTAAGAGGGGAAGATGGAGGGAAGTAAGAGGGGATGATGGAGGGAAGTAAGAGGGGAAGATGGAGGGAAGTAAGAGGGGATGATGGAGGGAAGTAAGAGGGGATGATGGAGGGAAGTAAGAGGGGATGATGGAGGGAAGTAAGAGGGGATGATGGAGGGAAGTAAGAGGGATGATGGAGGGAAGTAAGAGGATGATGGAGGGAAGGGGGGATGATGGAGGGAAGTAAGAGGGGAAGATGGAGGGAAGTAAGAGGGGATGATGGAGGGAAGTAGGAAGTAAGAGGGGATGATGGAGGGAAGTAAGAGGGGAAGATGGAGGGAAGTAAGAGGGGATAATGGAGGGAAGTAAGAGGGGAAGATGGAGGGAAGTAAGAGGATGATGGAGGGAAGTAAGAGGGAAGATGAGGGAGATGGAGGATGATGATGGAGGAATTAAGAGGGAAGATGGAGGGAAGTAAGAGGGAAGATGAGGAAGATGGAGGGAAGTAAGAGGGATGGAGGGTGGAGGGAAGGAGGGAAGAGGGGAAGATGGAGGGAAGTAAGAGGGGAAGATGGAGGGAGGGAAGATAGGGAGAGGATGATGGAGGGAAGTAAGAGGGGATGATGGAGGGAAGTAAGAGGGGAAGATGGAGGGAAGTAAGAGGGGAAGATGGAGGGAAGTAAGAGGGGAAGATGGAGGGAAGTAAGAGGGGAAGATGGAGGGAAGTAAGAGGGGATGATGGAGGGAAGTAAGAGGAAGATGGAGGGAAGTAAGAGAGGGAGAAAATGATGGAGGGAAGTAAGAGGGGAAGATGGAGGGAAGTAAGAGGGGATGATGGAGGGAAGTAAGAGGGGATGATGGAGGGAAGTAAGAGGGGATGATGGAGGGAAGAGGATGATGGAAGAGGATGATGGAGGGTAAGGGATTGGAGGGAGAGAGGGGAAGATGGAGGGAAGTAAGAGGAAGATGGAGGAAGTAAGAGGGGGGAGATGGAGGGAAGTAAGAGGGGAAGATGGAGGGAAGTAAGAGGGGAAGATGATGGAGATGGAGGGGAAGTAAGAGGGGAAGATGGAGGGAAGTAAGAGGGGAAGATGGAGGGAAGTAAGAGGGGAAGATGGAGGGAAGTAAGAGGGGATGATGGAGGGAAGTAAGAGGGATGGAGATGGAGGGAAGTAAGAGGGATGATGGAGGGAAGTAAGAGGGGAAGATGGAGGGAAGTAAGAGGGGATGATGGAGGAAGAAGAGGGATGATGATGGAGGGAAGTAAGAGGGGATGATGGAGGGAAGTAAGAGGGGATGATGGAGGAAGTAAGAGGGGAAGATGGAGGGAAGTAAGAGGGGATGATGGAGGGAAGTAAGAGGATGATGGAGGGAAGTAAGAGGGATGATGGAGGAAGTAAGAGGGGAAGATGGAGGGAAGTAAGAGGGGAAGATGGAGGAAGTAAGAAGAGGAGGATGATGGAGGAAGTAAGAGGGGAAGATGGAGGAAGTAAGAGGATGATGGAGGGAAGTAAGAGGGAAGATGGAGGGAAGTAAGAGGGGAAGATGGAGGGAAGTAAGAGGGGAAGATGGAGAGGGGATGATGGAGGGAAGTAAGAGGGGATGATGGAGGGAAGTAAGAGGGGAAGATGGAGGGAAGTAAGGGATGATGGAGGGAAGTAAGAGGGAAGATGGAGGGAAGTAAGAGGGGAAGATGGAGGGAAGTAAGAGGGGAAGATGGAGGAAGTAAGAGGGGAAGATGGAGGGAAGTAAGAGGGGAAGATGGAGGAAGTAAGAGGATGATGGAGGAAGTAAGAGGATGATGGAGGAAGTAAGAGGGATGATGGAGGGAAGTAAGAGGAGGGAAGATGAAGATGATGGAGGGAAGTAAGAGGGGATGATGGAGGGAAGTAAGAGGGAAGATGGAGGGAAGTAAGAGGGGATGATGGAGGGAAGTAAGAGGATGATGAGGAGGGGATGATGGAGGAAGTAAGAGGGGAAGATGGAGGGAAGTAAGAGGGGATGGAGATGGATGATGGAGGGAAGTAAGAGATGGGAGGGAAGATGGAGGGAAGTAAGAGGGGAAGATGGAGGAAGTAAGAGGGGATGATGGAGGGAAGTAAGAGGGGATGATGGAGGGAAGTAAGAGGAAGATGGAGGGAAGTAAGAGGGGATGATGGAGGGAAGTAAGAGGATGATGGAGGGAAGTAAGATGGAGAAGATGGAGGAAGTAAGAGGATGATGGAGGAGTAAGAGGATGATGGAGGGAAGTAAGAGGGGATGATGGAGGGTAGTGGAGATGGAGGATAAGAGGGGATGATGGAGGGAAGTAAGAGGGGAAGATGGAGGAAGTAAGAGGAAGATGGAGGAAGTAAGAAGATGGAGGGAAGTAAGAGGAAGATGAGGGAAGGATGATGATGGAGGGAAGTAAGAGGGGAAGATGGAGGGAAGTAAGAGGGGATGATGGAGGGAAGTAAGAGGGGAAGATGGAGGGAAGTAAGAGGGGATGATGGAGGGAAGTAAGAGGGGATGATGGAGGGAAGTAAGAGGGGAAGATGGAGGGAAGTAAGAGGGGATGATGGAGGGAATTGGAGGGAAGTAAGAGGGGAAGATGGAGGGAAGTAAGAGGGAAGATGGAGGGAAGTAAGAGGGGAAGATGGAGGGAAGTAAGAGGGGATGATGGAGGGAAGTAGAGGGATGATGGAGGGAAGTAAGAGGGGATGATGGAGGGAAGTAAGAGGGGAAGATGGAGGAAGAAGAGGGGAAGATGGAGGGAAGTAAGAGGGATGATGGAGGGAAGTAAGAGGGGATGATGGAGGGAAGTAAGAGAGGGAGAAGATGATGGAGGGAAGTAAGAGGGGAAGATGGAGGGAAGAAGAGGAAGATGGAGGGAAGAAGAGGATGGAGGAAGAAGAGGGAAGATGGAGGGAAGTAAGATGGAGGGAAGTAAGAGGATGATGGAGGGGAGAGGATGATGGAAGAGGGGATGATGGAGGGAAGTAAGAGGGGAAGATGGAGGGAAGTAAGAGAGATGGAGGAAGTAAGAGGATGATGGAGGGAAGTAAGAGGGGAAGATGGAGGGAAGTAAGAGGGGAAGATGGAGGGAAGTAAGAGGGAAGATGGAGGGAAGAAGAGGGGATGATGGAGGGAAGTAAGAGGGGATGATGGAGGGAAGTAAGAGGGGAAGATGGAGGGAAAGTAAGAGGGAAGATGGAGGGAAGTAAGAGGGAAGATGGAGGGAAGTAAGAGGGGATGATGGAGGGAAGTAAGAGGGGATGATGGAGGGAAGAAGAGGGGATGATGGAGGGAAGTAAGAGGAAGATGGAGGGAAGTAAGAGGGGAAGATGGAGGGAAGTAAGAGGATGATGGAGGAAGAAGAATGATGGAGGAAGATGGGATGATGGAGGGAAGTAAGAGGGGATGATGGAGGAAGAGGGGATAAGAGAGGGAAGATGGAGGGAAGTAAGAGGGGATGATGGAGGGAAGTAAGAGGGGAAGATGGAGGGAAGTAAGAGGATGATGGAGGGAAGTAAGAGGAAGATGAGGAAGTAAGAGGGGAAGATGGAGGGAAGTAAGAGGGAAGATGGAGGGAAAGATGGAGAGGGGATGATGGAGGGAAGTAAGAGGGAAGATGGAGGGAAGTAAGAGGGGAAGATGGAGGGAAGTAAGAGGGGATGATGGAGGGAAGTAAGAGGGGATGATGGAGGGAAGTAAGAGAGGATGATGGAGGGAAGTAAGAGGGGATGATGGAGGGAAGTAAGAGGGGATGATGGAGGAAGTAAGAGGGGAAGATGGAGGGAAGTAAGAGGATGATGGAGGGAAGTAAGAGGAAGATGGAGGGAAGTAAGAGGGGAAGATGGAGGGAAGTAAGAGGAAGATGGAGGGAAGTAAGGGATGATGGAGGGAAGTAAGAGGGATGATGGAGGGAAGTAAGAGGGGATGATGGAGGGAAGTAAGAGGGGATGATGGAGGGAAGTAAGAGGGGAAGATGGAGGGAAGTAAGAGGATGATGGAGGAAGTAAGAGGGGATGGAGGGATGGAGATGGAGGGAAGTAAGAGGGGATGATGGAGGGAAGTAAGAGGGAAGATGGAGGAAGTAAGAGGGGATGATGGAGGGAAGTAAGAGGGGAAGATGGAGGGAAAGTAAGAGGGATGGAGGGAAGTAAGAGGATGATGGAGGGAAGTAAGAGGGAAGATGGAGGGAAGTAAGAGGATGATGGAGGGAAGTAAGAGGGGAAGATGGAGGGAAGTAAGAGGGATGATGGAGGGAAGTAAGAGGGGATGATGGAGGGAAGTAAAGATGGGGAAGATGATGAGAAGTAAGAGGGAAGATGGAGGGAAGTAAGAGGGGAAGATGGAGGGAAGTAAGAGGGGATGATGGAGGGAAAGAGGGGAAGATGGGTAAGATGGAGGGAAGTGAGGGGAAGATGGAGGGGAAGTAAGAGGGGAAGATGGAGGGAAGTAAGAGGGGATGATGGAGGGAAGTAAGAGGGATGATGGAGGGAAGTAAGAGGGGATGATGGAGGGATGAAGTAAGAGGGGAAGATGGAGGGAAGTAAGAGGGATGATGGAGGAAGTAAGAGGGGATGATGGAGGGAAGTAAGAGGGGAAGATGGAGGGAAGTAAGAGGGGGGGATGATGGAGGAAGTAAGAGGATGATGGAGGGAAGAGGGGGAAGATGGAGGAAGAAGAGGATGATGGAGGGAAGTAAGAGGGAAGATGGAGGATGATGGAGGGAAGTAAGAGGGAATGATGGAGAAGAGGAAGATGGGGTAAGATGGAGGGAAGTAAGAGGGGATGATGGAGGGAAGTAAGAGGGGATGATGGAGGGAAGTAAGAGGGGAAGATGGAGGGAAGTGGAGGGGATGATGGAGGGAAGTAAGGGGGATGATGGAGGGAAGTAAGAGGGGAAGATGGAGGGAAGTAAGAGGGGATGATGGAGGGAAGTAAGAGGGGATGATGGAGGGAAGTAAGAGGGAAGATGGAGGGAAGTAAGAGGGGATGATGGAGGGAAGTAAGAGGGATGATGGAGAGGGAAGATGGAAGAAGGGGAAGATGGAGGGAAGTAAGAGGGGATGATGGAGGGAAGTAAGAGGATGATGATGATGGAGGGAAGGAAGTAAGAGAAGATGGAGGGAAGATGATGGAGGAAGTGATGGAGAGGGATGGAGGGAAGTAAGAGGGATGATGGAGGGAAGAAGAGGGAAGATGGAGGAAGTAAGAGGGGAAGATGGAGGGAAGTAAGGGATGATGGAGGGAAGTAAGAGGGAAGATGGAGGGAAGTAAGAGGGAAGATGGAGGGAAGTAAGAGGGGATGATGGAGGGAAGTAAGAGGAAGATGGAGGGAAGTAAGGGAGAGGGAAGATGGAGGAAGTAAGAGGATGATGGATGATGGAGGGAAGTAAGAGGGAAGATGGAGGGAAGTAAGAGGGGAAGATGGAGGAAGTAAGAGGGGATGATGGAGGGAAGTAAGAGGATGATGGAGGAAGTAAGATGGATGGAGGGAAGTAAGAGGGGAAGATGGAGGGAAGTAAGAGGAAGATGGAGGGAAGTAAGAGGGGAAGATGGAGGGAAGTAAGAGGGGAAGATGGAGGAAGTAAGAGGGGATGATGGAGGGAAGATGGAGGGAAGTAAGAGGGGATGATGGAGGGAAGTAAGAGGGGATGATGGAGGGAAGTAAGAGGGAAGATGGAGGGAAGTAAGAGGGGGAAGATGGAGGGAAGTAAGAGGGGAAGATGGAGGAAGTAAGAGGGGATGATGGAGGGAAGTAAGAGGGGAAGATGGAGGGAAGTAAGAGGGAAGATGGAGGGAAGTAAGAGGGGATGATGGAGGGAAGGAGGAATGATGGAGGGAAGTAAGAGGGGAAGATGGAGGAAGTAAGAGGGGAAGATGGAGGGAAGTAAGAGGGATGATGGAGGGAAGTAAGAGGGGAAGATGGAGGGAAGTAAGAGGGGATGATGGAGGGAAGTAAGAGGAAGATGGAGGATGGAGGGGAAGTAAGAGGGGAAGATGGAGGGAAGTAAGAGGGGATGATGGAGGGAAGTAGAGGGGATGATGGAGGGAAGTAAGAGGGAAGATGGAGGAAGTAAGAGGATGATGGAGGGAAGATGATGAGGGAAGTAAGAGGGGATGATGGAGGGAAGTAAGAGGGGAAGATGGAGGGAAGTAAGAGGGGATGATGGAGGGAAGTAAGATGGAAGATGGAGGGAAGTAAGATGATGGAGGAAGTAGAGGATGATGGAGGGAAGTAAGAGGGGAAGATGGAGGGAAGTAAGAGGGGATGATGGAGGGAAGTAAGAGGGGGAAGATGGAGGGAAGTAAGAGGATGATGGAGGGAAGTAAGAGGGGATGATGGAGGGAAGTAAGAGGAAGATGGAGGAAGTAAGAGGGAAGATGGAGGGAAGTAAGGGGATGATGGGGAAGATGGAGGAAGTAAGAGGGGATGATGGAGGGAAGTAAGAGGGGAAGATGGAGGGAAGTAAGAGGATGATGGAGGGAAGTAAGAGGGGAAGATGGAGGGAAGTAAGAGGGATGATGGAGGGAAGTAAGAGGGGATGATGGAGGGAAGTAAGAGGGGAAGATGGAGGGAAGTAAGAGGGAAGATGGAGGGAAGTAAGAGGGAATGATGGAGGAGGGAAGTAAGAGGGGAAGATGGAGGGAAGTAAGAGGGGATGATGGAGGGAAGTAAGAGGGGATGATGGAGGGAAGTAAGAGGGGATGATGGAGGGAAGTAAGAGGGGAAGATGGAGGGAAGTAAGAGGGGAAGATGGAGGGAAGTAAGAGGGGATGATGGAGGGAAGTAAGAGGGGATGATGGAGGGAAGTAAGAGGGGAAGATGGAGGGAAGTAAGAGGGGAAGATGGAGGGAAGTAAGAGGGGATGATGGAGGGAAGTAAGAGGGATGATGGAGGGAAGTGATGGAGGGAAGAGGGAAGATGGAGGGAAGTAAGAGGGGATGATGGAGGAAGTAAGAGGGGATGATGGAGGAAGTGAGGATGATGAGGGAAGTAAGAGGGGATGATGGAGGGAAGTAAGAGGATGATGGAGGGAAGTAAGAGGGGATGATGGAGGGATGAGGATGGAGGATGATGGAGGGAAGTAAGAGGAGGGAAGTAGATGGAGGGAAGTAAGAGGGGAAGATGGAGGGAAGTAAGAGGGATGGATGATGGAGGGGAGGGGAGGAAGATGGAGGGAAGTAAGAGGAAGATGGAGGGAAGTAAGAGGGGATGATGGAGGGAAGTAAGAGGGGAAGATGGAGGGAAGTAAGAGGGGAAGATGGAGGGAAGTAAGAGGGGATGATGGAGGAAGTAAGAGGGGATGATGGAGGGAAGTAAGAGGGGAAGATGGAGGGAAGTAAGAGGGGATGATGGAGGAAGTAAGGGGGAATGGAGGGAAGAGGGGAAGATGGAGGGAAGTAAGAGGGGATGATGGAGGAAGTAAGAGGATGATGGAGGAAGTAAGAGGAAGATGGAGGAAGTAAGAGGGGAAGATGGAGGGAAGTAAGAGGGATGATGGAGGGGAAGTAAGAGGGGATGATGGGAAGTAAGAGGATGGGAGAAGATGGAGGGAAGTAAGAGGGGATGATGGAGGGAAGTAAGAGGAGGATGATGGATGATGGGAAGTAAGAGGGGATGATGGAGGGAAGTAAGAGGGGATGATGGAGGGAAGTAAGAGGGGAAGATGGAGGGAAGTAAGAGGGGATGGATGGAGGGAAGTAAGAGGGAAGAAGATGGAGAAAGATGGGGAAGATGGAGGGAAGTAAGAGGATGATGGAGGGAAGTAAGAGGGGATGATGGAGGGAAGTAAGAGGGGAAGATGGAGGGAAGTAAGAGGATGATGGAGGGAAGATGGATGATGGAGGGAAGTAAGAGGATGATGGAGGGAAGTAAGAGGATGATGGAGGGAAGTAAGAGGGGAAGATGGAGGGAAGTAAGAGGGGATGATGGAGGGAAGTAAGAGGGGATGATGGAGGAAGTAAGAGGGGATGATGGAGGGAAGTAAGAGGGGATGATGGAGATGGAAGTAAGAGGGGATGATGGAGGGAAGTAAGAGGGGAAGATGGAGGGAAGTAAGAGGGGAAGATGGAGGAAGTAAGAGGGGATGATGGAGGGAAGTAAGAGGGGAAGATGGAGGGAAGTAAGAGGGGAAGATGGAGGAAGTAAGAGGGGAAGATGGAGGGAAGTGGGGATGATGGAGGGAAGTAAGAGGGGAAGATGGAGGGAAGTAAGAGGGGATGATGGAGGAAGTAAGAGGGATGATGGAGGAAGTAAGAGGGGAAGATGGAGGGGGAAGTAAGAGGATGATGGAGGGAAGTAAGAGGGGATGATGGAGGGAAGTAAGAGGGGAAGATGGAGGGAAGTAAGAGGGGAAGATGGAGGGAAGTAAGAGGGAAGATGGAGGGAAGTAAGAGGGAAGATGGAGGGAAGTAAGAGGGAAGAAGATGGAGGGAAGTAAGAGGGGATGATGGAGGGAAGAGGGGAGAGGGGAAGATGGAAGATGGAAAGTAAGAGGGGAAGATGGAGATGGATGGGAAAGTAAGAGGGGAAGATGGAGGGAAGTAAGAGGAAGATGGAAGAAGATGGAGGGAAGTAAGAGGGGAAGATGGAGGGAAGTAAGAGGGGAAGATGGAGGGAAGTAAGAGGGGATGATGGAGGGAAGTAAGAGGGGATGATGGAGGGAAGTAAGAGGGGAAGATGGAGGGAAGTAAGAGGAGGAAGATGGAGGAGAAGTAAGAGGGGAAGATGGAGGGAAGTAAGAGGAAAGATGGAGGGAAGTAAGAGGGGATGATGGAGGGAAGATGGAGGGTAGGGGATGATGGAGGGAAGTAAGAGGATGATGGAGGGAAGTAAGAGGGGATGGAGGGAGAGGAAGATGGGGAAGAAGAGGAAAGATGGAGGAAGTAAGAGGGGATGATGGAGAAGTAAGGGGGATGATGGAGGGAAGTAAGAGGATGATGGAGGGAAGTAAGAGGGATGGAGGGATAAGAGGAAGATGGAGGGAAGAGGATGATGGAGGGAGAAGGATGATGGAGGGAAGTAAGAGGGGATGATGGAGGATGAAGTAAGAGGGGATGATGGAGGGAAGTAAGAGGGATGATGGAGGGAAGTAAGAGGGATGATGGAGGGAAGTGGATGATGGAGGGAAGTAAGAGGGGATGATGGAGGGAAGTAAGAGGGGATGATGGAGGGAAGTAAGAGAGGATGATGGAGGGAAGTAAGAGGGGATGATGGAGGGAAGTAAGAGGGGATGATGGAGGGAAGTAAGAGGATGATGGAGGGAAGTAAGAGGATGATGGAGGGAAGTAAGAGGGATGATGGAGGGAAGTAAGAGGGGATGATGGAGGGAAGTAAGAGGGGATGATGGAGGGAAGTAAGAGGGGATGATGGAGGGAAGTAAGAGGGGATGATGGAGGGAAGTAAGAGGGGAAGATGGAGGGAAGTAAGAGGGGATGATGGAGGGAAGTAAGAGGGGATGCTGGAGGGAAGTAAGAGGGGATGATGGAGGGAAGTAAGAGAGGATGATGGAGGGAAGAAAGAGGGGATGATGGAGGGAAGTAAGAGGGGATGGTGGAGGGAAGTAAGAGGGGAAGATGGAGGGAAGTAAGAGGGGATGATGGAGGGAAGTAAGAGGGGATGATGGAGTTTGAAGACAGGCAAGTCACGGTCCAACAGAAAACTTCACAGAGAGTCCAGGGGTTAAAAATGGCGGAATAAAACCACTCTACAGGGAAGAGGAGAGCGACAGAGAGAAAGAGAAGTCTCTTGCCACCTGACATTTCTCTCTCCAGTGTTCCCATCTCACCAATTACAATTAGGTTGTAATTGTTTGGGTAATTATGATAAAATATTTGGTACGACGCCAGCGAACCACTCTCCTGTGCAAGTTTTGCATCTTAATTTCCAAATAAGAGGTGAGATGGGGTTGGAGGCTACCACAGCTTTAATTATTTGTTATATACTATGTATATACTTGTACATACACATACGCACAGATCAAATCAAATGTTATTTGTTACATGCACCAAATACAACCTATGTAGTATTTACCGTGAAATGCTTGCTTCGCAACGATGCAGTGTTTAAAAATAAAAATAAATAAAATAGTAACACAACCATGCTCAAAGGGATATTCAGTCTGCTTTTTTTTACCCATCTACCAATAGGTACCCTTCTTTGCAAGGCATTGAAAAACCTCCCTGGTTTGTGTGGTTGATTCTGTGCTTAAAATTCCCTGCTCGACTGAGGGACCTTACAGATAATTGTATATGTGGGCTACAGAGATGAGGTAGTCATTCAACAATCATGTTAAACACTATTATTGCACACAGTGATTCCATGCAACCCTTTTTTCAATTTTCACCTAAAATGACATACCCAAATCTAACTGCCTGTAGCTCAAGACCAATAGCAAGGATATGCATATTCTCTATACCATTTGAAAGGAAACACTTTGAAGTTTGTGGAAATGTGAAATGAATGTAGGAGAATATAACACATTAGATCTCATGAAATATAATACAACGAAAATTTTTCTTTTACCGATCCAATGAACAATTGCATTTCTGTTACAAATTGTATATCAAGACTGCCCAAATATGTGTAATTTATTTATTATTAACTTTCAAGTTCATAACTGTGCACTCTCCTCAAACAATAGCATGGTATTCTTTCACTGTAATAGCTACAGTATATTGGACAGCGCAGTTAAAATACCAAGATTTGAATCATTCTGCCAATACCAGATATGACAATGTCCTGGGAAATGTTCTTGTGCTAATCACATTAGCCTATGTTAGCTCAACCGTCCAGCGGGAGACACACCAATCCGAGGCTGCAGGTAGCCTGGTGGTTAGAGCGTTGGACTTGTCACTGATAGGTTGCAAGAAAAATCACTGAGCTGAAAAGGTAAAAAAATAAAATAAACGTGTGGTTCTGACCCTGAACAAGGCAGTTAACCCACTGTTCCTAGGCTGTCAATGAAAATAAAAAGACTTTGTAGAGCCACCTTTCACAGCAATTACAGCTGCAAGTCTGTTGGGGTATGTCTCTATAAGCTTGGCACATCTAGCCACTGGGATTCTTGCCCATTCTTCAAGGTAAAACTGCTCCACCTACTTCAAGTTGGATGGGTTCCTGCTGGTGTACAGCAATCTTTAAATTAAACCACATATTATCTATTGGATTGAGGTCTGGACTTAACTAGGCCTTTCCAAGACATTTAAATGTTTCCCCTTAAACCACTCGAGTGTTGCTTTAGAAGTATGCTTATGGTCATTGTCCTGCTGGAAGGTAAACCTCCGTCCCAGTCTCACATCTCTGGAAGACTGGAACAGGTTACCCTCAAGAATTTGCATGTATTTAGCGCCATCCATCATTCCTTCAATTCTGACCAGTTTCCCCAGTCCCTACTGATGAAAAACATCCCCACAGCATGATAGTTTGGGATTCATTTGATGAATTAACCTCTTAGAGCTACCCCCCTACTTTTTTCAATTTCCGATCTGAAGACATACCCAAATCTAACTGCCTGTAGCTCTGGCCCAGAAGCAATGATATGGATATTCTTTGTACCAACTTGAAAGAAAACACTCTGAAGTTTGTGTAAATGTGACTTGAATGTAAGAGAATATAACACAATAGTTCTGTTTTAGATAATACAATAAAAAAAAAACATATATATTTTTTTATTGCAGTATCATCATCTTTAAAATGAACAAGACACATAAACATTCAGATAGGATGATGCGGACAATTTCAGTGAAAAATATGAGGGCAACAGTACTTGTGCAAAGTTTCAGAATGAAAACTTCCAAAATGAGTGTGCTACATGACATTTATCATGAAGTCACCCAGGTGTCCCACACAAGTATCCCAAATGTACCCAAGTGGCCAAATTGGTGAAGGTATACATTTTGAAACAAATAGCTATATACAAAATGCCAAAATGGTATTCTAACACACAACCCCAAAAATTGAGAAAAAAATATGGGGAAAAAATATGAAGAAAAAAATATATACATTTACAAAATAACATGGGTAACTATTTACACACTTTCAATATTTGGAAGACCCTCAGTCCTCTATCAAATCAAATGTATCAAATGTATTTATATAGCCCTTCGTACATCAGCTAATATCTCAAAGTGCTGTACAGAAACCCAGCCTAAAACCCCAAACGGCAAGCAATGCAGGTGTAGAAGCACGGTGGCTAGGAAAAACTCCCTAGAAAGGCCAAAACCTAGGAAGAAACCTAGAGAGGAACCAGGCTATGGGGGGTGGCCAGTCCTCTTCTGGCTGTGCCGGGTGGAGATTTTCAAACGTTCATAGGTGACCAGCAGGGTCAAATAATAATAATCACAGTAGTTGTAGAGGATGCAACAGGACAGCAGCTCAAGAGTAAATATGAACAGTTTAGGGTTCCATAGCCACAAGCAGAGCAGTTGAAACTGGAACAGCAGCAAGGCCAGGTGGACTGGGGACAGCAAGGAGTCATCATGCCAGGTAGTCCTGACGCATGGTCCTAGGGCTCAGGTCCGCCAAGAGAGAGAAAGAAAGAGAGAATTAGAGAGAGCACACTTAAATTCACACAGGACACCGGATAAGACAGAAGAAGTACTCCAGATATAACAAACTGACCCTAGCCCCCCGACACATAAACTACTGCAGCATAAATACTGGAGGCTGAGACAGGAGGGGTCACCCCCATCCGATGAGACCCCCGGACAGGGCCATACAGGAAGGATATAACCCCACCCACTTTGCCAAAGCTCTACACAATATTGTGCTGCTGATGCCAGGTGCCATAGCAGTCTCTTTCTGCTGTAAAGCAAAGGGTTACCAAGCATGTGGCGCAGGTGATGGGGGACTTCATTTAGCAAAGAACACAGCGACGCCTCCATGCTGTGCCCTTTTGGCCCTGAGACACATCCATGCCTGCATAAATACATTTGGGCAGATGAACACCACTTGTGGCAGGAGCTGGATGAACCAGCTTCAGTGGGGGATGGACACCTTGGCACTGGGGTCTCTCATTCGGAGTCAGTGTCACTGTGAAAGACAATGTTCAAATCAAATCAAATGTATTTATATAGCCCTTCGTACATCAGCTGATATCTCAAAGTGCTGTACAGAAACCCAGCCTAAAACCCCAAACAGCAAGCAATGCAGGTGTAGAGCATGGTGGCTAGGAAAAACTCCCTAGAAAGGTCAAAACCTATTCAGTTAGAATAGTTTCACCTATGAGCCCTGTATCAACAGGTATAATAAACAGATACATATATAGAGTACAGGGAACATAAGGTTGAATATATTATTATAGACCTGTTAGATCTACTGTCTCTTTTATATTATGACATTTCAGCTAGATCTACTGTCTCTATTATATTATGACAGACCAGCTAGAGCTACTGTCTTTATTATATATATATATATATATATATATATATATTTTTTTTTTTTTTTTACCTTTATTTAACCAGGCAAGTCAGTTAAGAACACATTCTTATTTTCAATGATGGCCTGGGAACAGTGGGTTAACTGCCTGTTCAGGGGCAGAACGACAGATTTGTACCTTGTCAGCTCGGAGGTTTGAACTCGCAACCTTCCTTGCGTTACTAGTCCAACGCTCTAACCACTAGGCTACGCTGCAGACCAGCTGTATCTACTGTCTCCATTTCACTTTGGCCATTGTTGTGGGCCTGCCCTCCCCTCAACAGCCTCAAATAGGCTATTTCATGTGGGTTGGGGTGGGGCGGCAGACACACGCATCTCACATGTCATTACATTACATTTGTTTATATTGCTTCTAAAATAAAAAAAAATCACAAATAATATTTTATATTCTTAATTTCAAACAAGGGCATTAGCATGAGAAGAACTTACCAGTCCAAAACGATGTCCTCTCCGTTCAAAAAAATATTCCTCCACTTGGGAATCGCTAAATGAATAGTCCTACAACAATCTCTGTCTCACTTTTCCGATCAATTTCGTCTAAAATTGTGTGTACATCTGTATATCTAGACTTAGATTTAGCTTTCCCTGACTTAGTCGCCATAATGATTGATATATAAACAGCTGAATCTGCGTGTTTACGAAAACAACGCTGTGCATAATATGTGTAGCTCCTTCCGGTATAAAACTTCAATAGCGAATGACTCTCTTTACGCTGGAGTTTACTACATGGGTTGGTCTTCCAACACATAACCATTGCATATTGCCGTTTACCTCAGCTCATTGGCTATCTACCCAGCTAGATTTCAAGACGATCAGTGGTCATTGGGTTAAAATACAGTCAATCAACGAAACAGTGGTCATATCATTGGTGCACAGTGATGTCATTACTTGTTGTCTTCAAATCGGTTTCTTTCAGTCAATATGTCCCGCGAAATGGCCCATCAGGTTTGGTACCGTTACAAACAAACCAGTTGATTACAGTGAAACCAAACATGACTGGAAAAGTCACGTTCTGTGTGGGTTATTTACCTGGAATGTGCCGTCAAAATGGAATGAGACGGAATTCACGACACAAGTGGTTCACAAAGTGTTTCCTGTTTAGGCTATAAAAACGGATTTTATCAAACAAAAGATCATTCATTGTGTAACAATAAGCATTGGGATTGCAAACAGACGAAGATCGTCAAAGGTAAACAATTTATTTGAATGCAGTTTGTGATTTTGTTACACCTGTGCTGGTTGAAATAGCTCTATCCTCAGATAAATGCATCGTATTCTTTCGCAGTAAATCCCCTTTGAATCTGATCAACGCAGTTGGATTAGCAAGATTCTAGGCTTTCAATACATGTGAGAGACTTGTATTTTCATGAATGTTTAATATGACTATTTATGTAGCGATCACCGTATGTTGTGGATTTTCAGCCCGCTACCGGGTTCCGTGCTCAGAGAGGTTAATATTGTGGGGTTTCTAATCTATGAAACAACGAAAAACCCTCTGGGTTTCCATTAGGTTGGAATGGAAAATATGGCTCAGTTTGGAGTACAATACCTGGCAATTTAGCTAAAGAATCCATCTATCGTGTGGGCATGAGGGAGACCGGGGTTCAATTCCCCAATGGGAAGGAAGGAGTAGGTTATCCTTATAAGTATCAGTTCAATAAAGGTTACACTGCGAGCATAGCATTTCAACACCCTCATTTTCTAAATATAGTCAAACCAATACCCAAACGGAGATTCAGTGAAAACAACAACTGATTTATCAAGACAAGTCAGAGCAGCGCAAAACGGTGCTAAAACAATAGTAGATTGTTGCTTCAAATCCTATTGCTTCTAACTTCAATATGCTCTTTAAATAAATAAGACCTACACCACTTTTACCAGCATATTACTCAACACTAGTGACACTCATGTCGCCTAAAGGAGGCCTACACTACATAGAAAAATATGACGTGACTCTCCGCCAATAATTACAAATAGAGAATTGGAAGATTGGATATTTCTGAAAATTCAGTTATATTTATTCCCATAGTTATTTGTTATGGATCCTTAACTAAATGAACACCTGCATTTTGAAAGAATATTTTTATCATCATTTTACTAACGAAAGCATAACGATGCCAATATTAGTTATATTGTTTTAGTTTGAACGTGCAGACTGACACTAAGAACAGTTCAGCGGTATTGTTTCCCTAGTCAGCGCCATTATTAGTGCAGTTCCCCTAAAAGTGTTGCCAGTGTGGAGGGATGGGGGACCACCCCCCTTCTCGCTTCCTCCTCCTCCCTCCCCATGGGCTTGGTCGGTCTTCTGTGTGCGGCACTACGGCCCATCCCGTGCCCCCTGCCCTCGTGCCTTGAACCTCGGGCGCTTCAGTGGATACAGCTGGAGAACTGCATGGCAATCCCATTGTGCGCCACTCAGGAGCCATGACCAATATGACCAAAATATATTGTCCTGCTAATAACAGGGTTAATAATATATCTGTGAGAATATCCAACAGGCTTTTATGTACTTGTAAATGAATAATAATAACAATCGCTTTGTTTAAAAAATAACAATATTTTGGAAATGAGTTAGTTTTTCAAATAATGTAAAATGACCGAGAAAAAGGCCATTCTTGAACATGGAGTGAGACATTGTTACAAATTTGGAAAAAAAAGGCATTTTGTTATTTAGAATGATTTATTTCTGTTTTTAGAGGGAGAGAAACCGAAAACTAACGATCATCTCATGGGTCTCGAACCAGCATCTGTAACAACACAGCTTGCACTGCTATGCAGTGTCTTAGACCATTGCACCACTCAGGCACTGTACCATATGACTGGTTGGGAGTGGGCTACAGAAATACACTAAGGCCAAAATAATCCTAACAAAATAAAATAATAACTTTAGTGTAACAACAGTTTTAGTAAGTAATACTGAAGTTGTGCACAATTATCAGTTTCTATTTAGGTTTATGTCACCCATTCATTGTCAGTTAGAGACACAGTAGGACCCAAAAGCATAATCAGTGTTCTAACTCCCCCTTTCGCTGGTCTGGAGTGATGAAGTGGTGACTCAGGGTAGCGTACTAAACCACAAATGACCTATAAATCCCGCAGCATAATCGCAAAACTTTTAGTGGAGCATCCACTGTACTTCCTGTTTCAGTTTTTGTTTGTAAACAGGAAGCAGGAGAATGGAGTCATGGTGAGATTTGTTGAAAGGAATAAGAGGGACGGCCTTGTGTGTATCTCCGTGGGTAGAATACGAGTGGTCGAGTATACGTGTTTTAGCGCCCCTAGTGGGGCAGGAGATGTGTTGTTAGAAGTGGGGTGGAACTGTTTTAAGTCTCCGCCCACCAGAAACGCTGCCTCTGGGTGAGCGTTTCTTGTTTGTTTATGACCATAATGGGGCCATAATGGGGCCGGTTTGAAGAGGGAAACAGCTGAATCGTAGTTGAAGTCATATTTCAAGTCGAAATAGAGGTTAGTAATGGCCGATCTGATGTCCAGAAGTGCTTGACGGTCATATGTAATAATAGTATAGTGCTTCGACACCTGCATTGCTTGCTGTTTGGGGTTTTAGGCTGGGTTTCTGTACAACACTTTGTGACATAAGCAGATGTAAGAAGGGCTTCATAAATACATTTGATTGATTGATTGATAGAATTAACTTTCTGTACAAAAATAGTTCATATAAACACGATAAAATCACAAAATAGCAAAGTTTGGTTGGAATCGTAAGATGTTGCCCTTCTCTGTCGGCGCCATCTTTACAAGAACACACACACACACACACACACACACACACACACACACACACACCCCTCCATCCCTATCCCAACCATGACCTCAATTTGTAACTAGAGCTGTGATTTTGATTGGCCTGCAGCCTTTTGCTTATCAAGCCTGCCTGTGCTGATGCTGAGGGGACTGCTTGCCCAAGTGAACAATGCCAGGTGAAGAGAAGGGCACATCGAGTGGAGTTGCAAATTCCACCGTGTGAGAGAGAAAAGCTCATGGCTAAATATCTTGTCAGGTCGTTTCTATAGACAGCTCTGTTGCCATTGACCTTTGTGAGGGCGGTATCTGGAGGTAAAACACGGTGAGCACGATAAATAGAGCTAGAACATTCTATTTTCTGGTGAGTGATTGTGCCCCATTCATTTGAATGTCATAACAATGACAGTTATCTCATAACTCATATGCAACTGTTCCTCCCAATGTATTCTCCAAATGTATTCTTCCACTGTATTCTCCAAATGTATTCTTCCACTGTATTCTCCAAATGTATTCTTCCACTGTATTATCCAAATGTATTCTTCCACTGTATCATTCAGCTGCATTCTCCCACTGTACTATTCAACTGTATTCTCTCAGTGTATTATTCAGCTGGATTCTCCCACTGGGAATATTCAGATGTATTACTGAGCTGAATTCTCCCAATATATCATTCAGCTGCATTATCCCACTGAATTATTCAGCTGTATTATTCAGCTGCATTCCCCCACTGCATTCTCCAACTGTATCATTCAGCTGTAATATTCAGCTGTATTATTTAGCTGTATTCTCCACTGTATTCTCCCACTGTATTATACAGCTGTATTCTGGAACTATATTATTTAGCTGTATTCTCCACTGTATTCTCCCACTGTATTATTCAGCTGTATTCTGGAACTATATTATTCAGCTGTATTATCCCACTGTATTATTCAGCTGTATTCTGGAACTATATTTTTCCGTTGTATTCTCCGACTGTATTATACAGCTGTATTCTGGAACTATATTATTCCGTTGTATTCTCCCACTGTATTATACAGCTGTATTCTGGACTGTATTCTCTCACTGTATTATACAGCTGTATTCTGGAACTATATTATTCCGTTGTATTCTCCCACTGTATTATTCAGCTGCATTCTCCCACAGTATTATTCAACTGTATTATCCCTTTGTATTATTCAGCTGTATTCTACAACTGTATTATTCAGCTGAATTATTCAGCTGCATTCTCCCACTGCATTATTGAGCTGTATTATCCCTTTGTATTATTGAGCTGTATTATTCAGCTGTATTCTCCCTTTGTATTATTGAGCTGTATTATTGAGCTGTATTCTCCCACTGTATTATTCAGCTGTATTATCCAGCTGTTATTATTCAGCTGTATTATCCCACTGTATTATTGAGCTGTATTATTGAGCTGTATTCTCCCACTGTATTATTCAGCTGTATTCTCCCACTGTATTATTCAGCTGTATTTTTCAGCTGTATTTTTCAGCTGTATTCTCCCAGTATGTTTTTCAGCTGTATTCTCCCAGTGTATTATTCAGCTGCATTCTCCCTTTGTATTATTGAGCTGTATTATTGAGCTGTATTCTCCCACTGTATTATTCAGCTGTATTATCCAGCTGTTATTATTCAGCTGTATTATCCCACTGTATTATTGAGCTGTATTATTGAGCTGTATTCTCCCACTGTATTATTCAGCTGTATTATTCAGCTCTATTCTCCCACTGTATTATTCAGCTGTATTTTTCAGCTGTATTTTTCAGCTGTATTCTCCCAGTATGTTTTTCAGCTGTATTCTCCCAGTGTATTATTCAGCTGCATTCTCCCTTTGTATTAATCAGCTGTATTATTCAGCTGTATTATTCAGCTGTATTCTCCCAGTGTATTATTCAGCTGTATTCTCCCACTGTATTATTCAGCTGTATTCTCTCACTGTATTATTCAGCTGTATTCTCCCTTTGTATTATTCAGCTGTATTATTGAGCTGTATTATTCAGCTGTATTCTCCCAGTGTATTATCCAGCTGTACTATTCAGCTGTATTCTCCCAGTGTATTATTCAGCTGTATTATTCAGCTGTATTCTCCCAGTGTATTATTCAGCTGTATTATTCAGCTGTATTCTCCCAGTGTATTATTCAGCTGTATTATTCAGCTGTATTATTCAGCTGTATTCTCCCAGTGTATTATTGAGCTGTATTCTCCCACTGTATTATTCAGCTGTATTCTCCCACTGTTTTATTCAGCTGTATTATTCAGCTGTATTCTCCCAGTGTATTATTCAGCTGTGTTCTCCCAGTATATTATTCAGCTGTATTCTCCCAGTGTATTATTCAGCTGTATTCTCCCACTGTATTATTCAGCTGTATTCTCCCAGTGTATTATTCAGCTGTATTCTTCCAGTGTATTATTCAGCTGTATTCTCCCAGTGTATTATTCAGCTGTATTCTCCCAGTGTATTATTCAGCTGTATTCTCCCACTGTATTATTCAGCTGTATTCTCCCAGTGTATTATTCAGCTGTATTCTCCCAGTGTATTATTCAGCTGTATTCTCCCAGTGTATTATTCAGCTGTGTTCTCCCAGTATATTATTCAGCTGTATTCTCCCAGTGTATTATTCAGCTGTATTCTCCCACTGTATTATTTCATTTAAAACACCACTAGCTGGAACATAATGAATAGACCTTTTATAATCAATTACCCACTGGCACATAGACATAATCAGTTGTCTTCAACCTCATAGGTCGACATGTCAATTAGACTGTTTCTTAGATAAAGGGGAGGTGGCAACCTTGTAACTGTCATTGTCTCAGAGTGTCCCTATAGCTGATAGGTCCTGGTGTGGAAAATTCCTGCTGTTTATATGTGGGTTTCCTCCCTTTCACTTTGGGCTTCCTACTTCTCTAACCCTCTCTTCACTCTTAGGCTGATCATCAGGCTCCTTGTTGCTAGGCAACCCCCCTCTTAAGATCTTCCCGGTAGAGTTATGAAGGTAATAAAACAATGCCTCAAGACAACCAGCCATGGGATCCAGAAAAGCCGGAGAGAAAAAGGAGGAGAGAGAGAGGTCTATACCTGTCAAATTAAAAATGGAACATGATATTAATAGTAACGATGGTGCTCCTCATGAAGCAAACCGAGATCATCTATAGGCTAATACTGTTCGTTTGAATTGTTCCTTTAGACAGTATAAATGGATTGAAACCTTGTTGTTTGATGAAGTATTTTTTGGAGGTGTATAACATAATGCGTGTCTACATTTGTCAAGGTCATTCCAAACTCAACGTTATGTAAACATATGTTACAGTATTTCTTCAATCTCTGTTTTGACAGACAGCCGTACACACTCGGTGGCTGGAGATGTGTGTTTGATTGACATACCGTCCGAATGATTTGATACCAGCTCATGGATGTCCTTGCAGAAGATGACCAACCTGTGATTTAAAGCCTAACCCACCAACATTCAGTGATGCCCCTTTTCATTCTAGAGTATTGGTTGGCACTTTCATTTATTACAACTTTGGCCATTTTCTCCAGCGCTGACACACACTTCAAACACTTTGGTCTGTTCTGTAAAACTCATGGACACACACACACACACACACACACACACACACACACACACACACAAACTTTCCATAGCTAGGATCTGTCAATCAGGCACGATTGAGATCCCTGCTAGAAAGAGGAGCGATGGAAGGATGTTTCGCCTTCCAAGGCATTTGGAGTCGACGGCAGCAAGTTCCTCTGGGTGATCTAAATTATAACTAGGCACAGGGGAAATGAAACTTTAGTTTTATTTCATTTGTTGTTGTTTCATTCTCCCCCTCCACCCCTTGTAGAAGAAAAGGACTTCAAAGCAGGTTCTTACTAATACAAGCAATAAATAACTCCCACAAGCTTTTGTCTGAATGTAGTTCTCTCTTCCCCCTGTGGTTTTATGACTGACACAATCTGTTAAAGAGAGTCTTCCAGCTATCATCCTTCCCTATATCTACAATAAATGTTTTGCCAAATCCAACCGGCATCGAGGGGGAAGAAAAGAACAGGAGGTGAAGAATGAAAAAGGAGAAGGGCCCAATAACAAAATGAAGACAAGGGCCACAAAACACCAACGACAGCACAATCAATGTGGCTGGAGTCCTTTTTCTCTGAAAACAGGACTCCATTGGGAAGACAGGTCTCCAAAATTAATCTTCAGACATTAAAAAAATCCACAGCCACGCATTTTCATTTGTATTATTTATTTCTGTAGTTTCAATCTGCCGGGGGTTTTTAGATAGTGGTCGGCTTCGTCGTGCAAGATTGCAGATGGCAAGATGTGAGTCTCCCTAATCAGAATTGCAAATGTTGAGTCTCCCTAGTGGGACATTAGCACGTCTTGGAGGGTGAATCTCAGGCTCAAATTGAATGAAGATGAATGCAGGGTTATTTTGATGCTAGAAAAGCAAAGGCAGTCCCCAAGTTGAAAACATGGCCATCAATAAAAAGCTACAGAGACCGGGATAGAGACAATGTAAATGATGGGGGAATGAGAGAAGAGGGAGGGAGAAAGGGAAGAGGCAGGGGCGATGTTGGTGATTTAAATACATACAGCAGTGATTGGAGCACTTTGGTAAGCAGGATGTCAATCACGCAACGTTCTCCAAAACATGACAGCAGTCATTGTCAACCATATAAATGTGTGTACAGTCGTGGCCAAAAGTTTTGAGAATTACACAAATATTAATTTGCACCAAGTCTGCTGCCTCGGTGTCTTTAGATATTTTTTGTCAGATGTTACTATGGAATACTGAAGTATAATTACAAGCATTTCATAATGTAACGGCGTTCGTCTGTTGAAAGAGGAGCGGACCAAAATGCAGCGTGGTGGTTACTCATGTTCTTTAATGAAATAGAACGATACATAAAAATAACTAAATAAATATACAAAACAACAAACGGAACGTGAAAACCTATACAGCCTGTCTGGTGCTAACTAACACAAAGACAGGAACAATCACCCACAAAATACACAGTGAAACCCAGGCTACCTAAATATGGTTCCCAATCAGAGACCATGAGAATCACCTGACTCTGATTGAGAACCGCCTCAGGCAGCCAAGCCTATGCTAGACACCCCTACTCAGCCACAATCCCAATGCCTACTAAAACCCCCATACGACAACACAATAAACCCATGTCACACCCTGGCCTGACCAAATAACTAAAGAAAACACAAAATACTAAGACCAAGGCGTGACACATAAGTGTCAAGGGCTTTTATTGACAATTACATGAAGTTGATGCAAAGAGTCAATATTTGCAGTCTTGACCCTTCTTTTTCAAGACCTCTGCAATCCACCTTGGCATGCTGTCAATTAACTTCTGGGCCACATCCTGACTGATGGCAGCCCATTCTTGCATAATCAATGCTTGTAGTTTTTTTTTTTTTTGTCCACCCGCCTCTTGAGGATTGACCACATGTTCTCAATGGAATTAAAGGTCTGGGGAGTTTCCTGGCCATGGACCCAAAATATTGATGTTTTGTTCCCCGAGCCACTGAGATTGCCTTATGGCAAGGTGCTCCATCATGCTGGAAAAGGCATTGTTCATCACCAAACTGTTCCTGGATGGTTTGGAGAAGTTGCTCTTGGAGGATGTGTTGGTACCATTCTTTATTCATGGCTGTGTTCTTAGACAAAATTGTGCGTGAGCCCACTCCCTTGGCTGAGAAGCAACCCCACACATAAATGGTCTCAGGATGCTTTACTGTTGGTATGACACAGGACTGGCGTGTAACGGTCTTCCTCCTCCTCTGACGAGGAGTAGGAGGAAGGATCGGAGGACGAGGAGTAGTAGGAAGGATCGGAGGACGAGGAGTAGTAGGAAGGATCGGAGGACGAGGAGTAGTAGGAAGGATCGGAGGACCAAAGCGCGGCGTGGTAAGTGTTCATGATACTTATTATAACTCGGAACACCTCTGCCTGGTGCAGAATACAAACACTCAACAGAAAATAACTACCCACAACTCAAGTGGGAAAAACAGGCTGCCTAAGTATGGTTCTCAATCAGAGACAGCGATTGCCAGCTGCCTCTGATTGGGAACCATACCAGGCCAAACACATAGAAATGGAAAACATAGAACACAAAACATAGAATGCCCACCCCAACCCACGCCCTGAACAAACTAAAACAGAGACATAAAAAAGGAACTAAGGTCAGGACGTGACAAGATGGTAGCGCTCACCCAGTCTTCTCCGGACAAGCTTTTTTCCGGATGACCCAAACAATCGGAAAGGGGATTCATCAGAGAAAATGACTTTACCCCAGTCCTCAGCAGTCCATTCCCTGTACCTTTTGCAGAATATCAGTCTGTCCCTGATGTTTTTCCCGGAGACAAGTGGCTTCTTTGCTGCCCTTCTTGACACCAAGCCATCCTCCAAAAGTCTTCGCATCACTGTGCATGCAGATGCAGTCACACCTGTCTGCTGCTATCCCTGAGCAAGCTATGTACTGGTGGTGCCCCGATCCCGCAGCTGATTCAATTTTAGGAGACGGTCCTGGTGCTTTTTGGGCGCCCTGAAGCCTTCTTCACAACAATTGAACCACTCTCCTTGAAGTTCTTGATGATCCGATAAATGGTTGATTTAGATGCAATCTTAACTGGCAGCAATATCCTTGCCTGTGAAGCCATTTTTGTGCAAAACAATGATGACGGCACGTGTTTCCTTGCAGGTAACCATGCTTGACAGAGGAAGAACAATGAAACCAAGCACCACCCTCCTTTTGAAGCATCCAGTCTGTTATTCGAACTCAATCAGCATGACAGAGTGATCTCCAGCCTTGTCCTTGTCAACACTCACACCTGTGTTAATGAGAGAATCACTGACAGGATGTCAGCTGGTCCTTTTGTGGCAGGGCTGAAATGCAGTGGAAATGTTTTTTGGGGGGATTCAGTTCATTTGCATGGCAAAGAGGGACTTTGCAATTAATTGCAATTCATCTGATCACTCTTCATAACATTCTGGAGTATATGCAAATTGCCATCATACAAACTGAGGCAGCAGACTTTGTGAAAATTAATATTTGTGTAATTCTCAAAACTGTTGGCCACGACTGTACCGTACAAGATTGATTGAATATGTGTTTGTGGGTTTGTGTACCGTATTAGTGTCTGTGTGTGTCAGTATGTGGATGAGATGAATTGTGTGTTACTATATGTGCACATGCGTGTGTGTGTGTGTGTGTGTGTTGCAAGCTATACGTTTACATGTACGCATCTTCAAGGGAGGGGGGCCTTGAGAGTGTCCGTTTTTCCCTCGGGTCTGTGGAAAGAGACTGATTTGTGAGCCATCGATGACAGAGATGGATCTGAGTTCTGAGACCCGAGAGCCACGCAGGGTCGAGAGAGGGAGGGGAGGAGACGGAAGAGGGGAGCGAGCGACCGACCCGATCCACAGTCTGATGTTTCATCCTACTTTTTGTATATTCGTTCTCCTCAACTCGACAAGATGAGGTATGCCTAGTCTTCCAGCTCTTCTGAGGATTGTTTTTTGTGTGTGTCGGTGGGGAGGCGGTGGCTGTGGGGAGGAGGAGGGATGTGGGATGTCGACGTCGCCAGCGAACCGCATCGCATTAGGATTCCGCCATCACCTCGTTCTGTCAGTGACGTGCGCTCCCGCCAGCTTCCTATCTCTTCAGGTTCACCACTCTCTACCATGTCTGGCATTTGCTATCTGATTTTAGGGAGGTGCCACCAGCTGGGGGAGGACAGAAACAACGTTGCCCCCTTTCACCCTCACCCCGGTAACGAATCACAAACATAACACTGTCAACAGTTTGACAGCCATACACCTTTAAATCTGCCGCCCAGATTACACCTGACGCATTAGTAATCTATTTTAGCTATTATCCCACCCGGTGATACCGAGATATGGTGAGGGAATTTACAGTCAGTAGCGACATGGGATGAATTTTGTTATGTTTGTGTGTGTATTTGTGTCAGTAGGAAGCAGTAGTCTGTATGAAGTCCACGACTCGAGTATTTGCTGATAAAACATTAAAAAAATTGACTTTAGTATGAAAAAGTTAGACAAAGCATAAATCTTTGAATCGGAGGAGGATTAAAAATAAAAGTCCTTCTTTACGTTAGATCATACCTCTAAGAGCGCTCAGTATGCAGTTGGCTGTTCATTTCTCTTTCTGCCCTACTGCAATTTGACCCTCACCTGCATTAACATTCTCCAGTCCTTCACCGGCCTTTTGAAGCCAAATGAGAAGCCAAATGAGACGATTACAAAGTGTCTTTGACTGGACTAATAGAGAACTCGTTATCTCCAGCATCAACTAAAGACTCCTTTTCTTATCCTCAAGTCAGCCCTGCCTGACTGAAAGGGGTTTCTGGTCTTTCTTCCTTTCAGAAATCTCTCTCTCTCGTTCTCTTTTTCAAATTCTTCATTTTCTGAAGCCCACGTCCGTGGGCGCTTCATAGACGACCTTCAGGAATATAGCCAGACTTTGATTATAAGGAGAAAGTGCCACTACTCTGAAATGTGAGTTACTTCATGAATTGATTCTTAGCTAGCTGTATGTTACTGTTTTGGATCTATAACCTGTTTGAAAAGAAAAATGATAAACCATGACTTCTGGGTTGTATTCAGTATCAGGAAACAGGAGTACCCTTTTGTAACCAATGATGCAAGACCCACCAGAACTTGCCCAATTAAACAACTCTTCTTTGTGTTCCATTTCAAAACCTTCTCTTACGTTCGCTTTCTGCTGAAAACAGCCCAACATGTGCTAAGGAATACTTAGGAGGAGGAGCATAACCAAAACCTTGGATGTGAACAGGTTGTTATGAACGTCTCCTCTCTCTACACTGAGCTTGTCGAGGTGTGGGTCATTAGTGTGTGAAACATATGCCAATTAGGAGACTGGAGCCACTCGTCTGAAACCAAGCATGGAGAAGTAGCAAAACATACATAACCATACAGACTAATTTGTTTTATATACAGATACCAAGAGAGAATGAGTTGTCTGTGTCTTGAGTTGATAGCTATTATGGCAATTGTGTCTGTCATATGTCAATTTAGAGAGGTCTTCATCTGCTAGAAGACAACCCTCTTTGAGAGTGAAGAGAGTCCACTTAATGATGTGAAACTGGGTATTCTCACTGCAAAACAAACATCATCTTTGTCTCTTGCACATGGACACACTCACTCACTCATTACACTCACTCACTCATTAACTCACACACTCACTCACTCATTAACTCACACACTCACTCACTCATTAACTCACACACTCACTCACTCATTAACTCACACACTCACTCATTAACTCACACACTCACTCACTCATTAACTCACACACTCACTCACTCATTAACTCACACACTCACTCACACTCATTCACTCATTCACACTCAGTCATTCACACTCACTCACTCAGTCATTCACACTCACTCACTCATTCACACTCACTCACTCAGTCATTCACACTCACTCACTCACTCACTCACTCACTCACTCACTCACTCACTCACTCACTCACTCACTCACTCACTCACTCACAGTGAATGCACAGTCCCTCCATGCATAGCTCATAAATCTTTAAACCCCCTCAAGACAGATGCTCCTTCACAAAGGAAATATACAGCTTCTCTAAGATGAAAAAGAAAATCATACCTCTTTACTCTCCTTTCCCACACCCTCAAATTCCCCTACCTTTCATCTTCTTTATAGTTGATGACATCGAAGATCTCAGGATGTCACTGTTGTATTTGCTGTCAGAAGGAGTAAGGGACAGAGAGTAGCTGAGTGGAGAGGGTAAAGCATGCACACTGCTACCCTGTGAATCTCAGGCTATCCCTAGACTGCGTTATTTTTAGATACCGTATTATAAAATAAAAACACACTACTTCGACATACACTACAACACCAGCGTAGTGGAGTAAATTTAGAGGAGTATGTATTTTAGGGGACGAAACGTACCTGAAGGTAAGACAACATGCGGGACAGCTCCTCAGAGGAGGACCATCCACCTCAATGAAATTTCGTAAAAATAAAAATAGTGAAACATTAAAAAAGTTATCCTTTTTAGATAAAACTCTATTAAATATATTCGTATGTCACCCAATAATTGATTAAAATACACTGTTTTGCAAATCGTCTACAGTAACTTCAATAGCACGGTAGCACCATGGTGCAGCCAGAGGACAGCTAGCTTCCGTCCTCCTCTGGCTACATTGATTTCAATACAAACTTAGGAGGCTTGTAGGTCTCACCCCCTTCCATAGTCATACATGGTAATTATGACCACTTCCGAAAGACATCCTCCAACCAATCAACACTTTTGCAGTATGAAGTGACATGTTGTCCATCCAATCATATAATTAGGATCAGAGAATGACCCTAGTGAGTTGCATTGGGATTGTGCCACAGAGCATTATGGGGGGTCTAAATTTTTTGTTGAACCCCTTTCATTCTCTGGGGTACCTGGTGAGAATTAAACGTGAGGGTCGACCTCTGCCTGAAATCAGTTTCATGAAGAAGATGAAAAGGTGAAGGCGTTCAATACCAACTGGTTTCAAAAGTATAGCAGGTTAACAGGGATGCTTTCATCAAGCCGCCATGTATTGCTGGCCTTGCCTGCGTTGGAAAGTCTGAGCCTGGGGGCGAAAGAGGGGTACGGGGACCTGAAGAACATCGATCGTTCAGCAGACAGCATATAAATGCCCAAATCAGATTCAAGCTTCTGGAAAAAGCTACATCGATCATGTCAAAGGTCAAACTGCGCGACACAACAAGAAAGTTAGAAGAAACAGGAACAGGTATGTTTTCAAGCCGCTTATCAACCCCACTGCGTTTTGGGCATGCAAGCATTTGCTTTTAGAGGACACTACGAGAGGGAACGTTCCACCGTCAAGGGAAACTACAATGAGGTTGCAGAGGTAATTGCACGTTTCGATGCTTTACTTGCTGAACATATCAAACTTTCAACTGTCTTTTCCCGGGATGTCGGAAACAATTACGAATGATTTGATAGCTTCCATCGCATCATCCATTAAAAGTTAGATTACAGAGGGAGCTTGACGCACTCAAGTAGGCTATCCACTCTCCTCCGCTATTTATTTAGTAAAGATGATAACACATAATCACTCCTATTTATTTAGTAAAGATGATAACACATAATCACTCCGGACAGACACAAGCAAAAACTCATGATATAATTGTTGCAGCAGCCTAGGCTACACGTCGACATTAGAAATCTGACATCCTGTATGGGATGAAAACTAGACCATTTTTCAGTCTGATCAACTATAGGCTACTAATAAGAGCAGATGCATACAACCCTATGTTCGCTGTCCATTTGGTCAGGGTAAACTCATTGGTAACGTTATGTATTTATGTTCCATTTGTGTGTCAGGAAAAAAATGTGAACGTGATCAAATTTGGTTTATATTCAAAATTGGGCTTGCTAGGCTGCCTAAACGTTTTCAATCCATAATGATTAACTTGAGTTAATTAATCAACATTATAGTGATGACAGATGTCAGATGTCTCAACAGTTTTTACCCCCCAAGCCTTAAGACTCCTGAACAGGTAATGAAATGGCAACCCGGACTATTTGCATTGTGTCCTGCCACTCCGGCCATACCCTCATTCAATCACTGCTGTGGTCCCTTCCAAACACTGTGTAAGTAGCCCTATCATTCCTATTCCCCATAATATTGTACTATAAATGTCTTTATTAAATGCTTTAAGTTAAAAGAATTAGACTTTGACTATTTTTGAAACACACTTTGACATCTCCGTGCGTTCAGCCTATACCGTGGGTCTCCCATCCTCCTAAATGTGTCAAGTCACCAGCCTCCACTGATGTGGGAGTAGATCATAATGAAATGTATCTGAGGGTAAGACAACGTGTGATTGGGCCATGCTGTGGAAGACAGTTGGGAGAAGACACATTTTTTTTTCTCCCTAATAAAGGTACATGGACACTATTTCCCTAACCCTTTGCAATTACAGTAAATCCACACAATTTAAAAATACCAGCCTTGTACACCTTTAGTTTCAAGATCACTCAAGGTGAACACAAACAGTAACCAAACAAACTCAAAAGAATAAGAGGCTCCTCCGTCGGTGAGCCTCAGTTCACTTGACAAGACGATGACCTGGCCTACGCCAAGGACTGTGGTGGCCTGTCCACACTACGACCGGAGAGAAAGATGGATTCCGCCAGCCGGAATGGTTCCCGGGATTATCTCTTCAGCGCAGGAGCCAGAAGAAAGGAAGCAGACGACCAGACGGCCATTTCTGGGCCCGATGAAAAATGAGGGAGCGAGATGCTATTTCTCCTGTAATTCACAAGGGGTGGTCTGGCTCAGACCGCGATAAGACTCAAGTGATCAACATCCTTTTGAGTTGGCTGTGAATCGCTCCTTCCCCCTTCCCATATCTCCATCTCAGATATGTAGGACATATTTTTGCTTTTCAAAAGAGGGGGGGGGGGGTACATGGGGGGTAGAAAAAGGGAGAACAGACAAAGCGTGACGGGAGAAGGATGAGAGAATTCTGCTCTAAGCTGTAGACTCACAGTGCTACTTCATATGGTGATGGATCTGGATTTATGAATATGAGCTGCTGGAAGTGCTCAATGGGGCCCTGTAGACCAGAGAGGACGTTTAGGAGCCCTTTCCTCCTCTGTGTTCTGTACTTATTCCCGACACTTTTGCCGATGTGTTATTCCAAGGACAAAACTCCCAGAGAGAGAACTTCTTCCACTTTCATCATGTTGAAAATTCTCTCAACGATTACATAGCAGCTGCTGTAAAAAAAAAATGCATACTGTACTGTTTCCTTCTTTAATATCTCGCCACTGTTAAAATCTCTAAAGGTCAAAGCCGTTGGTGCGGGGGGTTATACTAAGCTAACATATGGAATTGTTTGAAGATGGTCATGCCATTGATCATCTATATATTTCATTAAGAATTTAAGGACAACTTTAGGTATAAAAAAAAACATTTATTAAAATGATTTGATGAAATATTGAATCCAGCCTTTACAGCTATAACCCATAGAAACACATTGAATAATACATTCAAAAACGTCAAAAAACATCAGTAAAATAACTCATTGGGAATAAGGTTTTGAAGTGTCTGTTCTATATCTTTAAGATAATAAGAAAGATCACAAAATATTGTCGTTTTCCATTCATTTCTATGGGTTCCCTTCAGACCGAGTCCCATACAGAGAACACCATCGTATCTGTGAGAGTCTCATCGTTCCATAGAGTGGTCATATTAATGGACGCTATAAACGTTTTCACAAGAAAAGACAGATTTTCGGGATGTCTCGTGGTCTGACAAACGCTGTTGTAGCTCGGCCACCTTCCACCGCAAATGCGGAAGGCCGACATAGGTGCTTGCAGTGGATTGAGACTCAGACCAGGCAAAAAAAAACGGATATTTCTAGCTTAAACTGACACTCCTGGGTGCGTCAATAGACTCCTAAGGATTACAAATTGTGAGGCTTATAGAATAGTGAGGATTTAAAGCCTAGCGAGAGAGGGAAACATGGTCGGTAGCTATTTTCCACATGCCACTATGAAAGTTCAGAGGAAACCAAAACAATGAACAAAGAAGTGTAGTTTCCCCATCGGAAGCCTCTATCTCCGGGTGATGCATGTCGTAATGGAAGTTCCTCCATTCCCTGTCCTCCAATTCTACTGAAACCCTGAGACCTGGCTGGGGCCTGCCGTTATCTCACCTTGGTCAGGACATTCGTGAGTGATTGCCGTCTGGGCTATTTCAGGCTCTGCCAGGTAACAGGAAGTGTTTTGTAACTCAGCACCCAAACCTCCATCGCTCCCCTTCACTCCCTCCCAAGCCCGTCCCAACTCCTAGTACCCAGTACCCACAGTTGTCACAACCAATGAGATACACAGTCTCTCAAATCCACACACCCGTGATTAAATCTCCACCTTTGAAAATGCCAGAGTTGGTGCCTTCGCCTATTCAATACAGACTGTTAATTACATTCCACTAATTATTCATCTCAAAATGATAATTGTTCACCTTGACATAACTCAACTATCTCTGATCCATTACTGCAAATTCAACTAATTGCATTAACTGGGAGAGGAAGAGAAAATGTCTAACCTCTCTACAAAAACAAATCAAACCAAAGAACCTTTTACAACCAGAAAGTGATTGGGGAAAGGAAAAGTTTGGGTTTCCAGTGATGGATTTTGTTGCCTTCAATAGATGAGCCATCCAATTGAAGATTAGCTTTGCCCTGTATCAGGGGTTGGCTAGCTTCTGATTATGAGTCATCATTACACTCATTATCAGAGGCTATTGTCAAGTATTATGTGAATATAACCTTAGAAGGAACCTGTTATTTCCTTCATATACATTGCTGAGTATAATTCTTAAGGCAGCTAAACACCTGTCCCTCATCAATGATCTGGAGACAGGATATCCGTTTGTCCTCAGGTTTCTTGACTGCGAATGGGTGGAACTAAGAACAAAACACAAAACACATCATTCAAATTGCCTTAAAACTATATATAAGCTTGTTCTGAGTAACATCAAACAGTCTGATATAAAGATGTAACAGAATAGCAGCTAGATACGGTACCTAGTGAAAGTCTACAGTCTTTACATTTTTCTGCCTTAAAATTAAATTAATTTAAAATGAAATTTGATTTTATTCCTACCGATACTTGGTGGAGGCATTACATTTACATTTAAGTCATTTAGCAGATTCTATCAACTATTAGGTCAACATATGTGACCCGTTTCAGGAAACTAGACATATGTCTCGGGTCACTACTTCACAGGATAGCCATTTGAATGTACACTTTTTTAAATTTTTATAAATCAAAATACGTTTGTGTCAGAAATGCCTTCTGGAACATGTGAACTTTCATGTGCCTTAATAACAAACTTGTATGCCATCTGTAAATACGAATTAAAATGTTAAATTACGAGCCTAGTTGGTTTAGCCACAGAAAAAGCCAGAAACCTTCCCACTAGCCATGATTGGCTGAGATAATGAATGGGCTGGACATGCCGAGAGAGGAGTTCAGATTGGTCTGCCATATAGAGGGCTTCTCTCTATTTGAGCTGGTCAGTCTGTGTTGGTAATCCTGTTAAACGCTGCTTTTAAAATGTTTTATCGTGTAGTAGAGCTACAAAAGTGTTGATCTACACTTTCTAGAGGATTGAGTTTTGAAATCAGTGGAATTAGAGTATGATAGCTAAAGAGATTGAGAAAACACCAGATTTCATCTTTAAACTAAGGGAAACCATGGCATGGCATCCATGACAGGGAGACGCGTCCATTGCATAATGATTTATGTGGGTAAGATAGTCTGGCTAGCTACATTTTCAGCTATTACACATTTCTAATTTTGACAGAAAGTAGTTTTATTTAAAGCTAAAGTGTACTGTTAGCTAGCTAGCTGACGATAGCTGGCTGGCTTGCTAGCTAACGTTATGTAACGTGTACGATTCTTACACATTGTTTACATCGCTAGGTTTATTGTTTACCTAGCTAGCTACATGTCTTAACAAAAGACTCAAAAGACTCAAAAAGACGCAACCATTTCGGGTGCGTTCGTAATTTCAGAATGCCAGAGCGCAGAATAACTAATGAATTTATGAACGCACAACACCCGTTGAATATGGCCAGTGTCAGTAAACGTTGGCAAAAAAGTGTAATAAAATTGTTGCCAGAACAGCTGGTTAGGCTGTTTCATGTTATCCGGAAGTAAACAAATCATAGGCCAGAGCGTCAAGTGTGCACTCTGAACACTCCGAGAGCGAAACAAGTTGTGTGGGGCTAAAGCATAAGAGAGTGTGAACAATGCTGAATGGGTGTAGACAAAGAAGAGCTCTTCACTATGTACCAAAACATTCAAAGGCCATTTTCTCAAAAGTGAGATTACAAGTTCATCAACTTTCAAAACATTGTTCCTCAAAAATACAGTTCACTATATACCATTTTGTAGCTTTGAGACTCTACTTTTATCCAATCTAATAAACACAATTTAACATTTTGCTACATAAGACCAGTTTGAGCCAGTCGGTCTCATATGTCCATTGATTTTATCAAAATGTCTCAAGTTAAATTTAATCGGGTGGCATTGATGGATAGCAAAATTCAAAACGTCTCAGATTTAAGTCAGGACTAAGACTGGACCATTCGTGAACACTCAACATGTATTGGCAAGCAATTCTGATGTGTCTTTGGCATTAAAATGTGTGTAATTGTCCTACTGAAAAATAAAACTCTCCCCCAGGGTTAGGTATTTACAAAACTGAGGCAATTTCCTCTAAATGTTTCTTTTGACTTTGCTCCTTTCATATTTATTTGATTTGGACAAACTCCCCAGTCCCTGCCAGTGACAAGCACACCATGTCACACCCTGGTCTTTTCACCTGTCTTGTGCTTGTCTCCACAATCTCCAATTTTCTCCCATTATCCCCTGTATACTTCAACCTGCGTTTTCTGTTGGTCTGTTGCCAATTCATCTTGTCTTGTCAAGTCTTACCAGTGTGTTTTTCCGTTTTCCAGTATCTCTAGTTTCTGTTTTCTAGTCCTCCCGGGTTCTGACCATTCAGCCTGCACTGACCCTGAGCCTGCCTGCTTTCTGTCCCTTACTGACACTGCCTTGGATTACTGACCTCTGCCTGCCCTGGACCTGCCATTTGCATGCCCCCTGTTTTGTAATAAATATCTGAGATTCAAACTTTCTGCCTCCTGTGTCTGCATCTGGGTCTTGTCGTGTTATAGCCTTAACATGATTCTCCTCGCTTTAGAGGTAATTAAGCGGTAGTGAGGAGAGGAAACGCAGAAACAAATGTGCTTGTATGAAACGGGTCTCTCCTTCTCCACTAGCACGTCCTCAGGCAATAATGTTTACAGGGGTGGAAATATTAAATAAATGTGATGAAAACAATGTAGCTAGTTGCACGCCCACACCATCACACCTCCTCCTCCATGCTTCACAGTGGGAACCACACATTCAGAGATCATCTGTTCACCTACTCTGTTTTTCACAAAGACAGCCCTTGGAACCAAAAATCTCAAATTTGGACTCATCAGACGAAATAACAGATTTCCACCGGTCTAATGTCCACTGCTCATGTTTCTTGGCCCAAGCAAGTCTCTTCTTATTATTGGTGTATTTTAGTAGTGGTTTGCTTGCAGCATTTCAACCATGAAGGCCTGATTCACACAATCTCCTCTGAACAATTGATGTTGACATGTGTCTGTTACTTGAACTCTGTGAAGCATTTATTTGGGCTGGAATCTGAGGTGCGGTTAAAGTAATGATGGACTGTTGTTTCTCTTTGCTTATTTGAACTGTTCTTCTCATAATATGGACTTGGTCTTTTACCAAACAGGGCTATCTTCTGTATCTATCTTGTATCCTTTAATCTATTTTTTTAAGGAAAAACAATGTTATTTATTCTTTTATCTATTATTTTTCAAATGTGTGCGTTTCCCTTTTGTAAAAAATATATAGATAAAAGGATAAATAGCATTTTATTTTTTAAATGTGCATATGCATTTTTACTTTGAAAAAACAACAGTGGATTCAATGGGGATGTGGCGGATTTTAAATAACTTCTGCACTAGCCGTCGGGAGGATACTCTTGTGCGTCCTCTGCTGTAGTAGGTAATTGAGGAAGATATTCCTCTGTCCAGTGGTTGGTCCACTAAAAGTTTTGCGATTATGCTGCAGGACTTTTGTGGTTTAGTACGCTACCCTGCGTCACCACTTCATTGCACCAGACCAGCGAAAGGGGGCGTTAGAACACTGATTATGTTTTAGGGCCAGACTGTGTCTCTAACTCAGACTCAGTAGCCTCGGTTTTTCTAATGACTGCTTTGCCTGGTTCACCAACTACTTTGCAGACAGAATTCAGTGTGTCAAATCGGAGGGAATGTTGTCCGGTCCTCTGGAAGTCTCTATGGGGGTGCCACAGGGTTCAATTCTCGGGACGAATCTTTTCTCTGTATACATCAACGATGTTGCTCTTGCTGCGGGCGATTCCCTGATCCACCTCTACGCAGACGACACCATTCTGTATACTTCTGGCCCTTCCTTGGACACTGTGCTATCTAACCTCCAAACGAGCTTCAATGCCATACAGCACTCCTTCCGTGGCCTCCAACTGCTCTTAAATACTAGTAAAACCAAATGCATGCTTTTCAACCGTTCGCTGCCTGCACCCGCACGCCCGACTAGCATCACCAACCTGGATGGTTCCGACCTAGAATATGTGGACATCTATAAGTACCTAGGTGTCTGGCTAGACTGTAAACTCTCCTTCCAGACTCATATCAAACATCTCCAATCTAAAATATAATCTAGAGTCGGCTTTCTATTTCGCAACAAAGCGTCCTTCACTCACGCTGCCAAACTTACCCTAGTAAAACTGACTATCCTACCTACCCAGCCACTATTGAAGGCTGTCAAAAGCTTCTCAAAGATGCCCTCTGGTGGTAAAAATAGCATTGACTAGCATTAATGGTACCAGTGGTTCACACTTAAATAACGAGCCATAGAATTCTGTGGCACCATGCAGACATCGTCGCAGTAGACTGCAACTTTTAAAGGACGAACCACTGTACACCGACTAACACATTTACACTCTCCTAAAACTGTCAAGCACTTAAGGGTTTCAGGGTCACAGGAGAGGAAGGAGGATTTGAGGAGAGGACAGACTTTTTCCAATTAAAAATCTCACCAAGGTATTTCACCATTAGAGAAACTAAGGTTGCTTTTCAAACACGTAAAAAGACACACCCTTACCTTCGCCTTATGCCCTTGGGAGAATCCCCGTGGCTATCTTAGCCATCGGTCCAAACAATTAGCCAAGCAAGGGAATTTGGCAACGTAAGCGCCTCAGCCCTCATTTGTGATCGAGATTGTGAGTTCACAATTCGAGTTTGTGAGTTTACAAGATATGAAATGCAATCATATTTTACTGTAACGCATACAAAGCACACACAATGTGGTTCCATGATGACTGATGATGACTGAAAACACAACTGTGGGACAAACAAGTGACACATTTCTGGGGAAGGGCAGTCCATTTAAAATTAATGAATTCTTCCCTCGCTACAAGAATTTCGCTACACTCGCAATAACATCTGCTAACCATTTGTATGTGACAAATACGATTTGATTTGATTTGCCCTGCAAGTGTCAACTCATCAAACATCATCATACGTCATCAGAAGTGTGCATGAGGGGAGAGGGTGTGTTTTTTTACATGTTTGGAATGCAGACAAAGTCCTATTTACTGAGATCACATTACACGTAAGGTCAAGGTCACATGACAGGTAAGGACAAGGTCATAAAATGAAGAAATTGCTTCAGGGGGAGACATCCACACCAAAATCAAATTAAATCAAATCAAATCAAATTTTATTTGTCACATACACATGGTTAGCAGATGTTAATGCGAGTGTAGCGAAATGCTTGTGCTTCTAGTTCCGACAATGCAGTGATAACCAACAAGTAATCTAACTAACAATTCCAAAACTACTGTCTTATACACAGTGTAAGGGGATAAGGAATATGTACATAAGGATATATGAATGAGTGATGGTACAGAGCAGCATACAGTAGATGGTATCGAGTACAGTATATACATATGAGATGAGTATGTAGACAAAGTAAACAAAGTGGCATAGTTAAAGTGGCTAGTGATACATGTATTACATAAGGATGCAGTCCATGATCTAGAGTACAGTATATACGTATGCATATGAGATGAATAATGTAGGGTAAGTAACATTATATAAGGTAGCATTGTTTAAAGTGGCTAGTGATATATTTACATCATTTCCCATCAATTCCCATTATTAAAGTGGCTGGAGTTGGGTCAGTGTCAATGACAGTGTGTTGGCAGCAGCCACTCAATGTTAGTGGTGGCTGTTTAACAGTCTGATGGCCTTGAGATAGAAGCTGTTTTTCAGTCTCTCGGTCCCAGCTTTGATGCACCTGTACTGACCTCGCCTTCTGGATGATAGCGGGGTGAACAGGCAGTGGTTCGGGTGGTTGATGTCCTTGATGATCTTTATGGCCTTCCTGTAACATCGGGTGGTGTAAGTGTCCTGGAGGGCAGGTAGTTTGCCCCCGGTGATGCGTTGTGCAGACCTCACTACCCTCTGGAGAGCCTTACGGTTGAGGGCGGAGCAGTTGCCGTACCAGGCGGTGATACAGCCCGCCAGGATGCTCTCGATTGTGCATCTGTAGAAGTTTGTGAGTGCTTTTGGTGACAAGCCGAATTTCTTCAGCCTCCTGAGGTTGAAGAGGCGCTGCTGCGCCTTCTTCACGACGCTGTCAGTGTGAGTGGACCAATTCAGTTTGTCTGTGATGTGTATGCCGAGGAACTTAAAACTTGCTACCCTCTCCACTACTGTTCCATCGATGTGGATAGGGGGGTGTTCCCTCTGCTGTTTCCTGAAGTCCACAATCATCTCCTTAGTTTTGTTGACGTTGAGTGTGAGGTTATTTTCCTGACACCACACTCCGAGGGCGCTCACCTCCTCCCTGTAGGCCGTCTCGTCGTTGTTGGTAATCAAGCCTACCACTGTTGTGTCGTCCGCAAACTTGATGATTGAGTTGGAGGCGTGCGTGGCCACGCAGTCGTGGGTGAACAGGGAGTACAGGAGAGGGCTCAGAACGCACCCTTGTGGGGCCCCGTGTTGAGGATCAGCGGGGAGGAGATGTTGTTGCCTACCCTCACCACCTGGGGGCGGCCCGTCAGGAAGTCCAGTACCCAGTTGCACAGGGCGGGGTCGAGACCCAGGGTCTCGAGCTTGATGACGAGCTTGGAGGGTACTATGGTGTTGAATGCCGAGCTGTAGTCGATGAACAGCATTCTCACATAGGTATTCCTCTTGTCCAGGTGGGTTAGGGCAGTGTGCAGTGTGGTTGAGATTGCATCGTCTGTGGACCTATTTGGGCGGTAAGCAAATTGGAGTGGGTCTAGGGTGTCAGGTAGGGTGGAGGTGATATGGTCCTTGACTAGTCTCTCAAAGCACTTCATGATGACGGAAGTGAGTGCTACGGGGCGGTAGTCGTTTAGCTCAGTTACCTTAGCTTTCTTGGGAACAGGAACAATGGTGGCCCTCTTGAAGCATGTGGGAACAGCAGACTGGTATAGGGATTGATTGAATATGTCCGTAAACACACCGGCCAGCTGGTCTGCGCATGCTCTGAGGGCGCGGCTGGGGATGCCGTCTGGGCCTGCAGCCTTGCGAGGGTTAACACGTTTAAATGTCTTACTCACCTCGGCTGCAGTGAAGGAGAGAGCGCATGTTTTCGTTGCAGGCCATGTCAGTGGCACTGTATTGCCCTAAATAACAAAAAAGTTATTTAGTCTGCCTGGGAGCAAGACATCCTGGTCCGTGACTGGGCTGGGTTTCTTCTTGTAGTCCGTGATTGACTGTAGACCCTGCCACATGCCTCTTGTGTCTGAGCCATTGAATTGAGATTCCACTTTGTCTCTGTACTGACGCTTAGCTTGTTTAATGTTAGGGCTAGCCCTGATTACTGCCCCTTCTGGAGGAATTGGGTACCCCTATAAAACATGATACATTTTTGTCAAAAGTTGCTAATATATGCATATAAAAAATATTATCGAATAGAAAACACTCTAAAGCTTCTAAAACCGTTTAAATTTTGTCTCTATGTAATGCAGAAGTGTCAGGGCATGCATTCTCCCAAAGTCTCTCTTGTAATGGAAAAAGTTGGCACCACTTTGACGTCATCGTATACGCACTTACCAAGCAGTTACAACCCTGGGAAGAGTCTGTATGTGTTCAGCGCGAAGCCTGCTTTCAATGAGGCGTGTCACTGTGAGAATCGAAAGGTCTCGGTCACGCCAAAAAAAAGTGCACCCCTATGCGCGCTCTGCACTTTTCTCTCTTTCCCTCAGGATCGATTAAAAGACGTGTGTGTGTCTGTTCGCCCTCACGATTGCTGTAGACCTTTATAACATGTTAAAGCTTAATTATGAACATAGTTTGACAAGTTTACTCGACATATAATATATACTTTCGACGTTTTGGTGCGCATCCACTTGAAATTTGCCTACATTTAGACCGAAATGTGGCTAGTTTGAGAACCGAAAGACACAGACTTGAAAACTGAATGCTGATTTGGTAAGTATTAACCCTTCCAGGTCTTCTGATGGAAGAACAGCAACGGTAAGGGAATATTTATGTGTTAATTGTGGGTTTCTGTCGACTCCAAGATAGAGGAGGGCTACAGATAATTTTGGAGCGCCGACTCCTAGTATAGGCTACTGAACGCAACATGTAACGTTAAAAATAAATGTAACACAGCGATTGCATTTAGAAGAAGTTTATCTTGCTATACATATGTAAAACATGCATATTTAGTCAACGTTTATGATGTGTATTCCTTGTTAGCTGACGTTATCTGCCGGAGCTATTTCATTTCTCCTGACATTGTAGTAGCATTTTTTGAACGATGCATAATTGTAAACAGAGATTTATGGATATATATTGCAGATTATTGAAAAAAAAATGAATGTACTGTGTAACATATTATATTACTGTCATCTGATGAAGATTTCAAAAGGTTAGTGAAATGATTTTTCTTTTAATCCTGCGTTTGTTAATTGCATATTTTTTCCTACTTGGCTATGCTAATGAGGTATGTCTGCAGTGGTGGTTGGACATAAATATGTGCTATGTTTTCGCCGTAAAACATTTTAGAAATCTGACTTGCTGGGTAGATAAACAACTTGTTTATCTTTCATTTGAGCTATTTTTCTTGTGAATGTGTGGAGGTTAAATATTTTTAGGATTATTTATTGCGTTCCCTGCGCCACATTACAGCTGAGGGGGTGTGGGGGGGTGGTTCCCAAATGGGAACGTGTATCCCTAGCCTTGCGGAGGGAATAGCTGCATTGTTTATATTCGGACATGTTACCAGACACCTTGCCCTGATTAAAAGCAGTGGTTCGCGCTTTCAGTTTCACGCGAATGCTGCCATCAATCCACGGTTTCTGGTTTGGGAATGTTTTTATCGTTGCTATGGGAACGACATCTTCGACGCACGTTCTAATGAACTCGCACACCGAATCAGCGCATTCGTCAATATTTTCATCTGACGCAATACGAAACATGTCCCAGTCCACGTGATGGAAGCAGTCTTGGAGTGTGGAGTCAGCTTGGTCTGACCAGCATTGGACAGACCTCAGCGTGGGAGCCTCTTGTTTTAGTTTCTGCCTGTAGGCAGGGATCAGCAAAATGGAGTCGTGGTCAGCTTTTCCGAAAGGGGGGCGGGGCAGGGCCTTATATGCGTCGCGGAAGTTAGAGTAACAATGATCCAAGGTTTTACCACCCCTGGTTGCGCAATCGATATGCTGATAAAATTTAGGGAGTCTTGTTTTCAGATTAGCTTTGTTAAAATCCCCAGCTACAATGAATGCAGCCTCCGGATAAATGGTTTCCAGTTTGCAAAGAGTTAAATAAAGTTCGTTCAGAGCCATCGATGTGTCTGCTTGGGGGATATATACGGCTGTGATTATAATCGAAGAGAATTCTCTTGGAAGATAATGCGGTCTACATTTGATTGTGAGGAATTCTAAATCAGGTGAACAGAAGGATTTGAGTTCCTGTATGTTTCCTTCATCACACCATGTCTCGTTAGTCATGAGGCATACGCCCCCGCCACTCTTCTTACCAGAAGGATGTTTGTTTCTGTCGGCGCGATGCGTGGAGAAACCCGTTGGCTGCACCGCATCGGATAGCGTCTTCCCAGTAAGCCATGTTTCCGTGAAGCAGAGAACGTTGCAGTCTCTGATGTCCCTCTGGAATGCTACCCTTGCTCGGATTTCGTCAACCTTGTTGTCAAGAGACTGGACATTGGCAAGAAGAATGCTGGGGAGTGGTGCGCGATGTGCCCTTTTTCGGAGTCTGACAAGAACACCGCCTCGTTTCCCTCTTTTTCGGAGTCGTTTCCTTGGGTCGCTGCATGCGATCCATTCCGTTGTCCTGTTTGTAAGGCAGAACACAGGATCCGCGTCGCGGAAAACATATTCTTGGTCGTACTGATGGTGAGTTGACGCTGATCTTATATTCAGTAGTTCTTCTCGACTGTATGTAATGAAACCTAAGATGACCTGGGGTACTAATGTAAGAAATAACACGTAAAAAAACAAAAAACTGCATAGTTTCCTAGGAACGCGAAGCGAGGCGGCCATCTCAGTCGGCGCCGGAAGTAGTTGAAAAAATTGTACATTACTCGTGTAATAGAACAGAACATCTTTGCTACATGTTCACCTTGTTATTCCAAGGTTCCCAAAAGCTACTTGAAAGGTGTTTATTGCCAATGGGAAACTGTAGATAATGTCCCCAATGGGCTTTCCTTACTGTGCTCCCCCCTCCTGTCCTGATGTCACATCTGAAATTCCACTATTCATATATGCGGACAAACTGACAATGGCTACCAATTCATGTCTTGAGTTTGACATTCTACCTTGGAGGAATTAATCCAGCCTGGACTCAGGGATAGACATAACATAGTAAATGTTAATCTATCTCCCTCTATTTAGTATGATATGTTACAATTTGTATGGTATGTACGTCATCCATTGTGTATGAAATGTTACGAATTACAATTCAAATTCCAATTTGTTGTAGCTAACGTTAGCTAGGTGGCTAACATTAACATTAGCTAGGTCGTTAACATTAGCTAGGCTAGTGGTTAAGGTTAGGGTGAAGGTTAAGGCTAGGGCTAAATTTAAGGTTAGGAGTAAGGTTAAAGGGTTAAGTTTAGAGTTAGGGTAAGCCTTAGCTAACATGCGAAGTAGCTAAAAAGATGTAAGTTGTTGCAAAGTTTCTAATTAGATATAATGCTGTGGTCTGTGAGGATACCTGAACATACAACCTTTGGATTGATAGGCATTATACACCCACCAGTGGAGGCTGGGGGGAGGAACTATAGGAGGACAGGCTTATCATAATAATTGCCATATGGTTACGATATGTTTACCTCTACGGGATTGATGTCCCCTCCGTGGCACGGTTGAGCTAACGTGCGCTAATTAGATTAGAATGAGGTTGTAAGTAAGAAACATATCTGATATGGGCAGAAAGCTTAAATTCTTGTTAATTTAACTTCACTGTCCAATTTATAGTAGGTATTACAGTATACATGCAACTGTTTGAGGAAAGTTGCACAGTTATGAACTTGAAAATGTATTAATAAACCAATTAGGCACATTTGGGCAGACTTGATACAACATTTTGAACAGAAATGCAATGGTTCATTGGATCAGCTTAACACTATGCAAATCCAATGCTGCCATCTAGTGGCCAACATTTAAATTGCGCCTAAAATTGAATAATACATTGTGGCCTTTATCTTGCATTTCAAAGATGATGAACAAAAACATTATTATTATTTTTTTTAACTTTGTATGAACTTTTACCAGATTTAATTTTCTCTCGACATCTACATTAATGTCACATTTACACAAACTTCAACATGTTTCCTTTCAAATGGTATCAAGAATAGGCATATCCTTGCTTCAGTTCCTGAGCTACAGGCAGTTAGATTTGGGTGTGTAATTTTAGGCGAAATGTAAATAAAGGGTCCGATCCTTTAATGTGTTTGAAACCATTACATTTATTCCATTCCAGCCATTACAATGAGCCTGTCATACTATAACTCCTTCCACCAGCCTCCGCTGACACACACCCATCCACCCTGACCAACCACTATCCTTTAGTTTTTGCCTTAAGTAACCTTTTGTCTCATGTAACCGTAACAAACTTACATATAATACTCATTTAAGTGTTCCGGATTTACATTTACTATTTTACGTCTAGTGTATGAGACCAGGCTGCGTCCAACAAACCTCATCTCCTAAGTTCACGGACAGCCCTTTTAAAAAGCATATTTAAGAAAAACAACTCGCTGACATTCAAATCTTCTTCTTCTTTTTTTTTTACCGATAATTAAAAACAAATTCTTAAGCGGAAGTTTTTCCATGCAGTGGCTTCTTCAGAAATTGCAGAGACGCATCTCTGCTGATTTGCCAATAATGAAGCGCGTGATTCATTCGAAAAGATCCCCCTTTTTTAATTATAATGGATATGCCATGGTACGTGTGTCACCGAGGGTCCATTTCACATTATCATCTTGACATTCCCGTCTTCTTATTTGTTTGGAACACTTTGCCTTTACTTTGAAGGTCAGTATTGAATTACTTTAAAGCATGCAAAGTACTATGTCTTGCCTTAACGTTGCCTGAGTAGAAAGAGCGAAGTAGACTTCCTAAAATAAGCAAGGGCTTTCTTTCTCAGCAGGGAACTCAGACTGTCTTAGAGCAGCAAAAGTACGTTGTCTTCTTGACAATGAGTCATTCCCTGAAGGTGTAGCTGAAAAGAGTACTTTGACATTAAAAAGTGAAACACTTAGGCTTTAAAAAGTGAAACACTTAGGCTTTAAAAAGTGAAACACTTAGGCTTTAAAAAGTGAAACACTTAGGCTTTAAAAAGTGAAACACTTAGGCTTTAAAAAGTGAAACACTTAGGCTTTAAAAAGTGAAACACTTAGGCTTTAAAAAGTGAAACACTTAGGCTTTAAAAAGTGAAACACTTAGGCTTTAAAAAGTGAAACACTTAGGCTTTAAAAAGTGAAACACTTAGGCTTTAAAAAGTGAAACACTTCGACTTTAAAAAGTACTAAGAATCTACTCAATCCAACTTTTATTTAGTAAATCTTTGAGATTGATTACACCCATACATGTTACACGCTTCCTTGATGCTGCATCATTTTCCAATAACATAACAGTATAAAGACATGTGCTTACAGCAGCATCTATACACACAAGTAGTGTTTTAGTACACACTCCAGTCTGTCAGCCTGTGGGCTATATGCACTTCTTACAGTAATCCACAGTCATGTATAGCTGGGCCTCCAGTGGGACTGGGAAGCACATTTCTGGATCCAAAGTACAGGTCATTGTTATATTTCACACACATCCATCCATTTAGTAATATGCACCACTCGGCAGTGAGTGTGTATTTGAATATTTCATTGAAGACGGATGGATACCTAATCTTAGCTCCAAGCTGTGCCGTTTTGTCACCGATCCATTTTCCAATCAGGGTCTATCTACTTTTCCATTTTTCTCTCTCTCTCTCTCTCTCTCTCTCTCTCTCTCTCTCTCTCTCTCTCTCTCTCTCTCTCTCTCTCTCTCTCTCTCTCTCTCTCTCTCTCTCTCTCTCTCTCTCTCTCTCTCTCTCTCTCTCTCTCTCTCTCTCTCTCTCTCTCTCTCTCTCTCTCTCTCTCTCTCTCTCTCTCTCTCTCTCTCTCTCTCTCTCTCTCTCTACAAGTCTAGCAGTTGCTATGCTTGATAAGCCAAGCATAACTCTAAGGTTAAATAAAGTCTCGTACATCATAATAGTTTGCTTTATTAACCAATTATACTGAGAAATAGAATGTGCGGCTACATATGAAAACATTGGATATACTTTAATAAGTACGACTGCTGTTGGGGACATATTCTCAGTTCCAATTAGAATCCAATTAGAGTCTCCACATTCATCAATAAGGGATCAGAGCAGCTGGATCAGAGTTCGTCCTGGTAATTATGCATAGAACAAGCTTTTCCTTAAGTTCATATCTGTGAGTTATGTTTAATTTACCATACGGTTTGCCGTAGCACAAACATCCTGTGTTAAGACAGAAAACAATTCGGTACACCAAACTAACACAAATATGTTGTTATGTTTAGTCTTTTTCCTCCTACGCATACCACTAATGGACCGTCAATGCAATGGCTTCCTGCCAAATTGGCTTTTACAGCACAGAGATGCTTTCGGTGATTTCAAAATGCTAACTTCATTAATTATACTAATATTATTCCTCTCTCAGTCAAGATTCTTCATACAGTTATGATTCTATTATAATGTTAAAATGTCACTCCTTTTTTTTTGCTTCCCGAAACCGATGAATCTAATAACTACCACGAGCTACTGAATTAGATTACATCCCGATCAAGATGAAATGGAATGGAGTAATTAGAGACGGAATACTTCGATTACGATGTGCGCTCGCCCTTCCCAGTTGTTTTAAGTTTTGATATTTTGAGAAAGAACGTCTCTCTGAAAGAAAGTTATTACTAATTCATCAAAAATGACTGTCACGGTCATCTCACCTCTTTTCTCCATGTTCCTCTTCCTTCTGCCTTCTCTCCTACACTAGACAGATCAAACTCATCCTGATAGACACCCTCCCTCCCCCCGAAAACTCCCTTGAAACTCCCCTGGAACTCGAAGTGAATTCTGATTTAACATTACTGAAATAAAGTGTGTAAGTGTGTGTCCTCTTTAAAGTTCATCCAAAGTTCTCACAGGTCTTTTACTACAAACATAATTATTTTTGTTTCATTTTTTTGTTTGTTGGTGAATTTAATGTTACACCTGGATTAAAAGAAGGGTGACGTGTTGCATTGTGGTTGACGCCAAGTTCACGTCTGGTGTTGTGGAAGCACCAATTCTATTACGTCAATAATTTAATGCTAGAAGCAGCCACCACTTCCAATTACAGGGCATAATAGGGAGTGTGATTAAATATTTTGGTGACATCGCTTTTCAGTTGTTTTTAATGACTTAGTTTATAACTTGACAAAATTGATTGAATAATAAGGGACAATATTAAGATAAACCAAAGTTAATTTAGGTTGGATATTGCTGACCAAAACAAAGTCTTATCTGTACACCAGCCAATCACAAAATGAGGCTAGAATGAGGTCAATGACGGCAAAATTATATTTATTCAGTGTGTTTGGGAAGAAAAACTAAACTAAATAAGATTGGCTTTGAATCTAGCTATACAAGCAATAGCACATATTTTCACTTCTATTAATAACTTGGTGTGAGAAAGTACTTTTTGTAATCAACAAAAGTAATCAGCCTTATCGTAATGAAGGTTTGGAAGAAAATGGAGGGCAGATGCTCGTTATAAACAACATTGGGTTTCTTCTGATGGATGTTGAGAAGGAAAGTAAAAACTTTTCGAATCTGTCTGGTTCAGACACTGAGTATTAATTCAGATAAGTTGTTAATTTTTTTTTGGAATGAATTGTTTATTCAACTCTCCAATGGTTAATCTATCTGAGTTTCACTTTTTTTTCCAGTCGTATGTACAGGATACACATCGACCAACAAAATGCTAACTTGCAGGTTCCTTCTCGACAATGCAACAGCAAGAAAAGAGAAGAGTACCAACAAAGTATTTGGCATAGTAGAATATAAAAACATTTTACACCACCGTAAGTATAATACAGGAAGGCACAACTTATCGTCAAATATTTAAATGTGTATAGGGGAAGGAGGATGGGGGGACAGTGTATAAACTGAGCAGTATAATAAGAGTCTGGTAGTACCAGTTGTGATGTGTGTGAAGTAAGACTGTATGCTATACATATGTTTCTGTGTGGGTGTGTGCATGAATGAGCGTACAGTTGAAGTTGGAAGTTTAAATACAGTACACCTGAGCCAAATACATTTGAACTCAGTTTTTCACAATTCCTGACAGTTAATCCTCATAAAATTCCCAGTCTTATGTCAGTTAGGATCAAAACTTTATTTTAAGAATGTGAAATGTCAGAATAATAGTAGAGATAATTATTTATTTCAGCTTTATTTATTTTGTCAAATTCCCAGTGGGTCTGAAGATTACATACACTCAATTATTATTTGGTAGCATTGCCTTTAAATTGTTTAACGAGGGTCAAACGTTTCGGGGAGCCTTCCACAACCTTCCCACAAAAAGTTGGGTGAATTTTGGCCATTCCTCCTGACAGAGCTGGTGTAATTGAGTCAGGTTTGTCGGCCTCCTTACTCGCACACGCTTTTTCAGTTCTGCCCACAAATTTTCTATGGGATTGAGGTCAGGGCTTTATGATGGCCACTCCAATACCTTGACTTTGTTGTCCTTAAGCCAGTTTGCCACAACTTTGGAAATGTGCTGGGAGTCATTGTCCATTTGGAAGACCCATTTGCAACCAAGCTTTAACTTCCTGACTGATGTCTTGAGATGTTGCTTCAATATATCCACATCATTTTGATGCCATCTATTTTGTGAAGTGCACCAGACCCTCCTGCAGCAAAGCTCCCCCACAACATGATGCTGCCACCCCGTGTTTCATGGTTGGGATGATGTCCTATGGTGTGCAAGCCTCCCCCTTCTTCCTCCAAACATAACAATGGTTATTATGACCAAACAGTTCTATTTCTGTTTCGTCAGACCAGAGGACATTTCTCCAAAAAGTACAATCTTTGTACCCATTTGCAGTTGCAATCCGTAGTCTGCCTTTTTTATGGCGATTTTGGAGCAGTGTCTTTCTTGCTGAGAGGCCTTTCAGGTTATGTTGATATAGGACACGTTTAACTGTGGATATAGATACTTTTATACCTGTTTCCTCCAGCATCTTTAGGTCCATTAATGTTGTTCTGGGATTGATTTGCACTTTTCACACCAAAGTACGTTCATCTCTAGGAGACAAAACGCATCTCCTTCCTGAGCGGTATGACGGCTGCTGGATCCCATGGTGTTTATACTTGCGTACTATTGTTTGTACAGATGAATGTGGTATCTTCAGGCGTTTGGAAATTGCTCCCAGGGATGAACCAGACTTGTGGAGGTCGACAATCGTTTTCTGAGGTCTTGGCTGATTTCTTTTGATTTTCCCATGATGTCAAGCAGAGAGGCACTGAGTTTGAAGGTAGGCCTTGAAATGCATCCACAGGTACACCTCCAATTGACTCAAATGATCTAAATTAGCCTATCAGAAGCTTCTAAAGCCATTACATACTTTTCTGGAATTTTCCAAGCCGTTTAAAAGCACAGTCAAATTAATGTATGTGAACTTCTGACCCACTGGAATTTTGAAAAAGTGAATTTAAAGTGAAATAATCTGTCTGAAAAAAAATTATGGAAAAATGATTTGTCATGCACAAAGTAGATGTCCAAGTAGATGTCAGACTTGCCAAAACTATAGTTTGTTAACAATAAATTTGTGGAGTGAAAAACACATTTTAATGACTCCAACATAAGTGTATGTAAACTTCTGACTTCAACTGTATGTGTATTAAGTGGATAATCAGAGCAGGTGGTCAGTCCAGTCCGAGTGTTCAGCAGTCTGATAGTGTGTACAGTGCCTTCGGAAAGTATTCAGACCACTTTACTTTTTCCACATTTTGTTACGTTACAGCCTTATTCTAAAATGGATTCAGGAAAAACAATTCTCAGGAATCTACACACAATACGCCGTAATGATGAAACAAAAACATATTTTTTTTTTTATGTATGCAAATGTATTAAAAATGATAAACAGAAATATCTTACTTACATAATTATTCAGACCTTTTGCTATGAGACTCGAAATTGAGCTCACGTGCATCCTGTTTCCATTGATCAAGTTGTAGAAACATCTCAATGATGTTTGTAGTCCACCTGTGGTAAATTCAATTGATTGGACATGATTTGGAAAGGCACACAACTGTCTATATACAGAGCCTTCGGAAAATATTCAGACCCCTTGACTTTTTCCACATTTAGTTGGTTTACAGCTGTCATGACGTTGGCCTGTGGGGGAGGTTTATGACAGTCATAAATACCTCTTCCCCGCTTTTTCCTCTCTCTACCCTATTGAGGTTACATTTGCAAAACCCTCGGTTAACATAGAGATTCTGGGAACATCTGTAGATGGGGGGGAAATGAAATATATTCTGGTAATCCGAACAATTGAACATATGCGGTGAATATGATGTCAGTTCGGTTGTCATCTGAGACATTCTCATCAATGATAAGATGACAAACTCTACAGTGGAAAGTCTACACATCAGAGTTATCAGATTCACATGGAATTGTTGTTCAATTTAAATGTTTGAAAATTAAATTATTCGTGATGGGATGAAATGTGATTTTAGCTTCTAAAATGTGAGATTTGGGGTTTCATAAGATATGGCTCTGCTCAATCAGTGGCCCGCCCCTGTGAAGGGACATGGGCTATAAAACTTTTCCAACACGCCCTCCTCTCCCTTCCTATATAAGCCCTTGATGACAATATAACCTCCTGTTTCGAGGATGTAGGACGACGGTTCGATGTCAGAATGGTTCAGATAATAACTACAGAACGAAGCCAATATCAGCATGAGCTTTGGTTGCGAATGGTATGAACTTTGAACTCTTATTCACTACAGAAGTGATAGCTCCTAGCCGTTGAGTTAGCAACAGCAGCAACAAATGAGGATTAGGAAGGAACGGACAGAGTATCCCGTCTATCACACAATGACGTTACTACAACGTATTCAATTGACCACCAGAGACATTCTTCAAAGGACTCGGTTGGATAACACGGCCTTCCATCTACCACCAAACTACCAAAGCGCTGCTCAGAGTAAATATTTATTGCATTTTCCTTTTCCAAATGGGCGGTAATTTAGAATGCATAAGATACTGTATTTACGATAGCACAGCTTCGCCCTTTATTCCTCAGTCTTCCCAATCTTTCACTCAAACACAGCCCCTTTTCTTTTGTGTTACCAGCTGTCATATCTGTTCTGCCCACCAGGGACGTTTTCCTTTATGACGTAATTTGTAGTCAAGGTATGATTTCATTATGTGTATGTGTGATTAGTTGGGTATTTAGTAAATAAATTATTAAACCCAATTTTGTATTGCTGATTCAAATTGTTAGCCAGGGTTCGTGCAGATAACCAAGAATTTACAACTTTCAGATGAGACTAATTAATATTGACTGCTATTGATGTAAAATATTACTAGGTCTTTAAGAGATTATTCGGATGATAACAGCTGTATAAATATTATTTTGTGGTGCCCGACTCTCTAGTTAATTACATTTACATGATTGGCTCAATCAGGTAATATTATTTACGGAGAAATTATTTCATAGAATAGCATGTCATGTCACTTAATCCGGCATAGCCAAAGACACGACACAGCCTTATTCTAAAAATGATGTTTTTTCTTTCCCCTCATCAGTCTACACACAATACCCCATAATAACAAAGCAAAAACATGTTTTTTGAATTTTTTGCTCATTTATATATATGAAAACACATTTTCATAAATATTCAGACCCTTCACCCAGTACTTTGTTGAAGCACCTTTGGCAGTGATTACAGCCTTGAGTCTTCTTGAGTATGACGCTGCAATCTTGGCACACCTGTATTTGTGGAGTTACTCCCATTCTTCTCCGTGGATCCTCTCAAACTCTGTCAGGTTGGATGGGGAGCGTTGCTGAACAGCTATTTTCAGGTCTCTCCAGAACTGTTAGATTGGGTTCAAGTCCGGCTCTCAAGGACATGCAGAGACTTGTCCCGAAGCCAATCCTTGGCTGTGTGATTAGGGTCGTTGTCCTGTTGCAAGGTGAACCTTCGGCCCAGTCTGAGATCCTGAGTTCTCTCAACGTCAACAGTGAAGAGGCGACTCCGGCGACTCCGGGATGCTGTCCTTCTCGGCAGAGTTCCTTTTTTTTGTCTGTGTTCTTTTGCCCATCTTAATCTCTTTTTTATTTTTATTTGCCAGTCTGAGGTATGGGCTTTTTCTTTGCAACTCTGCCTAGAAGGCCAGCATCCCGGAGTCACCTCTTCAATTTTGACTTTGAGACTGGTGTTTTGCGGGTACTATTTAATGAAGCTGCCAGTTGAGGACTTGTGAGGGGTCTGTTTCTCAAACTAGACACTCTAATGTACTTGTACTCTTGCTCAATTGTGCAACGGGGCCTCCCACTTTCTATTCTGGTTAGAGACAGTTTGCGCTGTTCTGTGGAGGGAGTAGTACACAGCGTTGTACGATATCTTCAGTTTCTTGGCAATTTCTCACATGGAAATAGCCTTCATTTCCCTGAACAAGGATAGACTGACGAGTTTCTGAAGAAAGTTATTTGTTTCTGGCCATTTTGAGCCTGTAATCGAACCCACAAATGCTGATGCTCCATATACTCAACTAGTCTAAAGAAGGCCACTTTTATTGCGTCTTTAATCAGAACAACAGTTTTCAGCTGTGCTAACATAATTGCAAAAAGGTTTTCATATGATCAATTTGCCTTTTAAAATGATAAACTTGGGTTAGCTAACACAACGTGCCATTGGAACACAGGAGTGATGGTTACTGATAATGGGCCTCTACGGCTATGTAGATATTCCATAAAAAATCTGCCGTTTCCAGCTACATTAGTAAATTACAATATTAACAATGTCTCCACTGTATTTCTGATCAATTTGATGTTATTTTAATGGACGAAGAATGTGATTGTCTTTCAAAAACAAGGACATTTCTAAGTGACCCCAATCTTTTGACCGGTAATTGTCTGTTGGTACCTTTCCCCAGATCTGTGCCTCGACACAATCCTGTCTTCCTTTGAACTCATGGCTTGGTTTTTTGCTCTGTAATGCACTGTCAACTGTGGGACCTTATATAGACAGGTGTGTGCCTTTCCAAATCATGTCCAATCAAATAAATTTACCACGGGTGGACTCTAATCAAGTTGTAGAAACATCTCAAGGATGATCAATTCGAAACAGGATACACATAAGCTCAATTTCGAGTCTCACAGCAAATTGTCTGAATACTTATGTAAATAAGGTATTTCAATTTTGCTAAAGTTTCTAAAAACCTGTTTTCACTTTGTCATTATGAGATATTTTGTGTAGATTCCTGAGAAGAAAAAAAAATGTAATACATTTTAGAATAAGGATGTAACTTTCTGAATGTTTCCAGGGTTTTTGGTTGGTGCATGTTCAGATTGTTATTGTGGGTACAATGTCATCAACACATTTCCTAATGAAGCCTGTGACTGACGGTGTATATTCCTCCATGTTGATGGATGAGTCCTGGGTGGAGGAATCTTTTGAGCTGCATTATTCACTTTGATTAAATATCAGTGTTTCAGTTGTGTGTGTGTGTGGGGGGGGGGGGGGGGTGAGGAGCTTCCAAACAATTAGACCCCTCATTTGCAAAACTCTGAACAATTCGACCACCAGGGTGGACATTGATTTTTATGGGCAGAAATTAGACAAACAGACTCCCCAAAAGCATTTACAACTCAGAACTTGACAAACTAGCTAAGTATAGACACCAACAGTGGGGCCATTTTGTTTTACGGGGTTTGAGTCGTTAAAGCTCACACCTTGTGTTAAACCATCCATGTCTTAACTCAAGAAAAAAATGTTTTAGTTTTTCTCCACCGTGAGCTAAAGTGCGGGTGACATAGTAGCAATTAGTGTGTGTAGGGTGTGTATTTGCGTGTCTGTGTGTTTCGGTGTGTGCATTTGTTATTTTGTATAGGTGTGTGTGTGTTTGTGTGTGTACCCTCGGCTTGTCAGATCCTGTTACTTTCACCCTTCCAGGAGCATTAAAGTTGTGACTCGCCTCAACCCCCCCCCCCCCCAACTGTCACATCACTTCCATTATTTATCAATTTAAATGAGAGAAAAATGTTTCATGTCGACATTAATGACTGTGTGGGGGAGGGAGAAGAAGGGTGGGGGGGGGGCAACTCAACTTATTAAGCAGACTGACTCCCCTCGCCCATTGCTGGAAAAACGTATTGGTATATTATGAGTCACTCGTCTGCATCTCTGTTAATTACTGTACATGTAAGACTGGTACTTTAAAAAAAGTTTTTCTGCTTTAGGTAAACAACTGCAGTGTAGAGAGCGGCTGTCTGGTTTCTCTCTCTCTATGGCAGGACCTTGTGTTGCCTCTGTCTCCACAGAATCTCTGATTACTAAGGTTTGTAGACGTGATATGGGGAGGCTGACTGGGGTTCTAGGCCTGGAATAATGAGGAAATTGAAAAATAAGAACATTTATTCCTCCATTGTTAGCGTCAAAAACCAAAACTTGCACCCCCTGGGGGTCCCGAGGACCGAGTTTGGGAACCCCTCTGTAACTGATCTCAGACCTTCTCTTCCTTCTATAGAGATGACACACATTATCCCTTCACCACAGTAATAGAGGGAACAGGAACGGGTCAGAACAGAGTGGACCAATGTATAAATCATAAACATTATGGGCTAAATTCAGCCACTCTATTATAATGTAAATATAAATGTCCCCGACTAATAAATCTGCCCGGTGACTCGGAGCTCATGACTAAAAGGTGACCGTGGGTGAAATGGCGTTCTGAGCCCAACGCCTTGACTGATTTCTACTTTCAGCGGCGGCGACTCAAACAGAAGCACCCCCCCCTTCTTCCCCCTTTCCCCCCCCTTTGCTCGCACTCACTTCCTCTCAGAAGCCCTTTTCAGAAAAATCAAAGACCAGCACTTTACCCCTTTTTAAAAAGCACATCACTTGATTTGCAAGCCTCACGCTTTTTTTTTTTTAAAGGTTGGCCCTTTAAAGAAATGAATCATGGAGGTAAAAAAAATAAAAAATAAAAAAACGTTCAGGGACATTTAATGGCGACGTTGTGGACAGACAGCCTATCCTGACTATTGAGTCACTGGTCAGTTGGCATTTAGAGTGCCATTCATTGCAGTGTGAGCCATATATACATGGAAGAGGACTTTCCTCTCTTGTACGACTGGCTGCCAGTGAAATATCACCCAGGGCGAGTTTATATTTCATTAACTCATAATTAACAGCCACAGGTATTATGTCTCCCGTGGTGAAGAGAGTCTGTGGATTTCAATTGTGAATCCATTTCTCATAATGGAACAGAAACTCCAAAGGAGGGACCATTGTTTGAGACCAGACCCTAATTACTAGCGCTTTGTTTTTGTCACTATTTAGGAGTTGGGTGTACATGTTATATGTGATGTGTGTGTGTAGCCAGTACGTGTGTGTGTGTGTCCGTATGTGTTAGAGAGTGTGTGTGTGTGTGTACAACTTTGTGTGTGTACACATTTTTGTGTGTGTGTGTATGTGTACAACTTTCTGTGTGTGGGAGTTGTGGGAGTGTATTAGAGAGAGTGTGTGTGTGTATGTGTTAGAGAGAGTGTATGAGGTTTCAACTTTGTGTGTGTGTGTACAACTTTGTGTGTGTGTGTGTGTTAGAGAGAGTGTGTGTGTATGTGTATGTGTGTGTACAACTTTGTGTGTGTATGTGTATTAGAGGGAGAGAGAGTGTGTGTGTGTGTCTACAACTGTGTGTGTGTGTGTGTATTAGAGAGAGTGTGCGTGTGTGTGTACAACTTTGTGTGTGTGTGTATTAGAGAGAGAGTATGTGTGTGTGTGTGTGTGTGTGTGTGTGTGTGTGTGTGTGTGTGTGTGTGTGTGTGTGTGTGTGTGTGTGTGTGTGTGTGTGTGTGTGTGTGTGTGGATGAGTGGCACTGTATTATTTATGTTAACATAATAGCTTGTTTTCCTTTCACACCTATAAACCCACAAGCGTTGTGCCTCTTTGTTTGAATCACAAACCACTGGAATGGCTTTCAAATGGAATACGTAACACAGCAATAGAAAATAAATATTTTGGCCAGAGGTCTCATTTTCCATTAACATCTAGCCATGACATTTATTTCAGATTTTGACAATGCCGATTACAAAAACACCTTCTCTCTGTGTCGGTGTGACACTGTGATAGAGTCACGTTAAGTGACAGGGCTCTAAGAACCTAGTTGCCGTGAAGTCTGGCTTTGTCGGTGTGGGAGTGAGTGTGTCTCTGTATGTGTGTCTTTGTGTGTGTATGTTTCTCTGTGTCTCTGTGTGTGTGTCTCTGTGTCTCTGTGTGTGTACGTGTGTGTGTCTCTGTGTGTGTGCGAGTGTGTGTATGTGTATGTGTCTTTGTGTGTATGTGTGAGTGTGTGTCTCTGTGTGTGTGTGTTTGTGTGTTTGTGTGTCTTTGTGTGTGTTTGTGTCTCTGTGTGAGTGTGTGTTTGTGTGTGTGTTTTTTTGTGTTTGTGTGTGCGTGTGTGTGTTTGTGTCTCTGTGTGAGTGTGTGTTTGTGTGTGTGTTTTTTTGTGTTTGTGTGTGCGTGTGTGAGTCTGTCACTGTGTGTGTGTCTCTGTGTGTGTGTGTCTCTGTGTGTGTGTGTCTCTGTGTGTGTGTGTGTGTGTCTGTGTGTGTTTGTGTGTGTCTCTGGGTGTGTGTGTCTCTTTGTGTGTGTCTCTGGGTGTGTGTTTGTCTGTGTCTCTTTGTTTCTGTGTGTGTGTGTGTGTGTGTGTGTGTGTCTCTGTGTCTGTGTGTGTGTGTGTGTGAGTGTGTGTCTTTGTGTCTACTTAAATTATATGATGTTGGGGGGGTTGGCCACTACTTAAATTCTATGTTTGTTGGGGGGGGGGGGGCACTACTTAAATTATGTTTTTAGTAATGTAACATTACTGTTAAAGGTTTTCAGATGACATTTTGTGAACAATTAAAATGGACAACAAACATCAACCTCCACAAACACAAGGTTTTACAAGTTGTGTTTTCCTAGTCACAACTGTGGATGCAAACCCTCCCGAAGAGGAACTGACATCAGATAATGGGACCCATACGTTCTCCAAATACTATCGCATGTTATTACATTGATTTCTTGATTCCTGTCTCTTTCTGCCTGTGCGCCAGTTTATCTTGGCTGCTTGTTGGCTGTATGGAGAGAGAACATATGTGGATAAGCCAGGCTCTTTGATATCTTCGGGACTAGTAATGCCAGGAACATGCACTGAGGCAGTATGGTGTGATTCATGATTGTGTGCTGCATGTCTTGAGCGTCCCGACTACACACAAACACTCTCATTTGTAACAGCCAATAGGAGCCAAGCCCCCTCTATCACACTAGGGTATATTTTCCCCACCTTTCTCTCACCCTTCTCTCTCTCTCTCTCTCTCTGTCTCTCTCTGTCTCTCTCTCTCTCTCTGTCTCTTTTTCTTTCAACCTGCCTCTCTCCCTCTTGTATAGTGAGACTGGTCAGCAGCGATATAGGCAGCATTTGATCTTCAAGGATCAAACGCAGTGTTAAGTGTTCCATTAAAGAGATACATGTATGTAAAGAGGGAAATGATTCCAGAGCTGCTCTTCTTCCCACAGTCCCGTATCATAAGCCTTGTTGTGACGTGGCCACTGATAGGTCTGCTCCTCACTCCTTCTGTTGTTATACTAGAAAGTATCTCCATCTCACACACAGTACAATGGCTGATCTCCATTATTTTGGAGGGCTATTAACCATAAGACCATAGTAAATAGGATACAATAGTATACACACACACACACACACACACACACACACTACGTTTTCAACTCAAATCAACTCCAAGGGGTTTTATAGTACAGTATTATTCACTGTTTCGCAAGCTTACCCTCATCTTCACCAATCACAACCGTGAAGATGTTCAGAAAAAACAAAAAACACAGAAATCACCTTAGTCATCCCGCCACAGCCACCGACAGTAGAAAGTAGCAGAACAAATGTATTTCCAGAAAACGACCACAGGCCCTAAGACGAGATCGTCAAGGTTAGCATGTTTCCCCTTCGGCTCTGTTCCTCGCAGGCTCACCCAAATCAGATCACTTTCTCACATAAGTTCTAATGTTTACAGGGAGACAAATGCGTAAAGGCTTCAGGTATCAAACGTCTTCACGACAGTTCAAAGGTGAACCTGGAGGTTCTATTTCCCTCTCAACTCAAAGTCGACAAGAGGATAAATAAAAAAAAGTCGACAAGAGGATAAACAGAGGTTGTGATGTTTGCCATCTGCCAGTACCAATTCATGAAACATTCAACGTGTTAAGATGGGGTTTTGACTTGTCAGATGTAAACCCCTCACGACTTCAAGAAATCTCTCTCTTCTGTTTTCACAAAGACACAAACAGTTGCTCGTGTTTTTGAAAGGTGAGCAGATCTTTGGGTGGGAGCAAACGGAACAATAGATGTCGTAACAAAGTAAAAGACGGCGGTGTCTGGATTTTGGACCAACTCATTCCTCGAAGCCGAAGACATGTCATTAGCATGCCCATTGAACATGACTGGATGCTTGAATAATTATTCACTCTTATTCCTACAATAGATTCCCTTGTATCTCATTACATAGTAACAGAGTAAGAAACTGCATTGGATGTACTCTAACATGTTTGGTTGAACTAGCCACAACGGCTGCCACGGAACACAAGAGACTAGCTCTGTGTGTATGGTAATTGCAGGTGATATGTTTTCTGCATAAGTGGCTCAGACGCACCCAGTTGATCACACACACACACACACACACATAAAAAACACGCACACACACACACACACACACACACACACACACACAGACAGTTCATCAGGCACCTTCCTGCATGCATGTTACTGACCCAGATAAGTTAAGAAGTCGAACGGATGAAATATGCACCCCGCTGAGGGAGGCAGGAAAAGGAGTGCCTGGAGAAAGAGAGAGAAGAGAGAGAAGAGAGAGAAGAGCTCTTTAGCAGCGTGAGGGAGATTTGTCACTGTCACCACCTAACATAGAGGAAGAGAGGCCGACTGGGACGGTTGTGAATGTAATCTTTGGATACAGTGGAGCATGCTGGGACACTGGAGGCCAATGCATTCCTCCCTGCTGGTAAATGTCTAGAGCCCCCCTCCCCCTATCATCCCCCCTGATCAAGAGAGAGGGGGATGAGAGGAGGAGGAGATGTTAAGAGAGAGGGATGGCCACCATCCATGACCATGAGAGGGGGAGGAGAGGAGGAGGAGAGGAAAAGAGAGAGGGATGGCCACCATCCATGACAATAAGAGGGGGATGAGAGGAGGAGGAGAGGTTAAGAGAGAGGGATGGCCACCATCCATGACCATGAGAGGGGGATGAGAGCAGGAGAGGATAGAGGGAGACGATAGAAGGAGAGGATAGAAGGAGAGGATAGAAGGAGAGGCTAGAAGGAGAGGGTAGAAGGAGAGGGTAGAAGGAGAGGGTAGAAGGAGAGGGTAAAAGGAGAGGATAGAAGGAGAGGATAGAAGGAGAGGGTAGAAGGAGAGGATAGAAGGAGAGGGAAGAAGGAGAGGGTAGAAGGAGAGGATAGAAGGAGAGGGTAGAATGAGAGGGTAAAAGGAGAGGATAGAAGGAGAGGGTAGAAGGAGAGGGTAGAAGGAGAGGGTAAAATGAGAGGGTAGAAGGAGAGGGTAGAAGGAGAGGATAGAAGGAGAGGATAGTAGGAGAGGATAGAAGGAGAGGGTAGAGGAGAGGGTAGAAGGAGAGGGTAGAAGGAGAGGATAGAAGGAGAGGGTAAAAGGAGAGGATAGAAGGAGAGGGTAGAATGAGAGGGTAAAATGAGAGTGTAGAAGGAGAAGGTAGAAGGAGAGGGTAGAAGGAGAGGATAGAAGGACTGGATAGAAGGAGAGGGTAGAAGAAAGTAGAACGAGACACAGAAGGAGAGGGTAGAAGGAGAGGATAGAAGGAGACGATAGAAGGAGAGGGTAGAAGGAGAGGATAGATGGAGAGGGTAGAAGGAGAGGGTAGAAGGAGAGGATCTACTTTTTAATTAAATGTGAAGGCTGTGTCAAGATCCCTGTTTTAACCATTTGCATATCTTCTTAAAATATGAGTAATTAGTGATGTTGTCTATTCAAATCTATGCAATAATGTTACTTCTTCTTGACCTTGAATATTACATGACATAATATTATTATACTTACCTTCCGACAATATGTCAGTGATGAGGGGAATCTGTTGTGACACGTCCGATACACGGTGTGTGTGTGTGTTAGTGTGGCTGTGTGCGTGTGTGTGTGTGTGTGTGTGTGTGTGTTTGTCAGACATTTCTTCCATGAGACAGGTAGTGAGAATGAGAAGTCAGACTTTCCTGAAAACAACCAGGGATTCTGAGGTGCTTTGTTTTAAATTAGATATATCCGGGTGAGGGAATTTGTCAAAGAGATAAAAGTCTGAAACGAAATGAGCCTCAACACTTCATTCGGCTGTGTGTGTGTGTGTATATATATGTGTGTGTGTGTGTGTGTGTGTGTTTCTGTATGTGTGTGTGTGTGTGTGTGTGTTTCTGTATGTGTGTGTGTGTGTGTGTGTGTGTGTGTGTGTAGTTGTGTTTGTGCTTTATGTCTTCTGTATTTGCATAAGACATACAGATGCACTTCAGTCTTGAGCTCATCATCTTTGATTCCCTGCATGAGTGTATAAAGAGTATGTGCCTTCTGGAACCCGTTTGAACCCACCCTCTGACCTCCTGCACTCCAGTCTGTTTAATCACAAACAAGGCAACGGGAATCATTATTATCAAAACGTTTGCGAAACACCCTCATTAATTTGTGTCATAAGCCGGTGCAGTAATTGTGGGTGGTGTGACTTTAAATATCATATGCTTGCTAAAGGCCAACTGCAATTACCATGAGGTGTAACATCATGCATTTATTCCTATTGAATTGTCCTGGTTTCAAGTGATCCTGTCTGAGAAACATATCTTCTCACATCATATCATCCTTTTCTACCCGGCATGTTTCATGTCTATTTGGGTCCTCTGCAGCGTCCCGCTTCCTCTACAGACCCCCACTTCCTCTACTTACCCCCACTTCCTCTACAGACCCTCACTTCCTCTACATACCCCCACTTCCACTACAGACCCCCACTTTCTCTATAGACCCCTATTCCTCGACAGACCCCCACTTCCTCTACAGACCCCCACTTCCTCTACAGACCCTCACTTCCTCTACAGACCCCCACTTCCTCTACAGACCCCCACTTCCTCTACAGATCTTCACTTCCTCTATAGATCCCCGCTTCCTCTAAAGACCCCCTTTTCCTCTACATTCCCCCACTTCCTCTACAGACCCCCCACTTCCTCTACAGACCCCCACTTCCTCTACAGACCCTCACTTCTTCTACACACCCCCACTTCCTCTACAGACCCCCACTTCCTCTACAGACCCTCACTTCCTCTACAGACCCCCCTTCCTCTACATACCCCCACTTCGTCTACAGACCCCCACTTCCTCTACAGACCCCCACTTCCTCTACATACCCCCACTTCCTATACAAACTCCCACTTCCTCTACTTACCCCCACTTCCTCTACATACCCCCATTTCCTCTACAGACTACCACTTCCTCTACAGACCCCCACTTCCTCTACAGACCCCCACTTCCTCTACAGACCCACACTTCCTCTACAGATCTTCACTTCCTCTATAGATCCCCGCTTCCTCTAAAGACCCCCTTTTCCTCTACATTCCCCCACTTCCTCTACAGACCCCCACTTCCTCTACAGACCCTCCCTTCTTCTACATACCCCCACTTCCTCTACAGACCCCCACTTCCTCTACAGACCCCCACTTCCTCTACAGACCCCCACTTCCTCTACATACCCCCACTTCCTCTACAGACCACCACTTCCTCTGCATACCCCCACTTCCTCTACAGACTCCCACTTCCTCTACTTACCCCCACTTCCTCTACAGACCCTCACTTCCTCTACAGACCCCCACTTCCTCTACAGACCCTCACTTCCTCTACAGACCCTCACTTCCTCTACAGACCCTCACTTCCTCTACATACCCCCACTTCCACTACAGACCCCCACTTCCTCTACATACCCCCACTTCCTCTACAGACTCCCACTTCCTCCACTTACCTCCACTTCCTCTACAGACCCCCACTTCCTCTACAGACCCCCACTTCCTCTACAGACCCTCACTTCCTCTACAGACCCTCACTTCCTCTACAGACCCCCACTTCCTCTACAGACCCCCACTTCCTCTACATACCCCCACTTCCTCTACAGACCCCCACTTCCTCTACAGACCCCCACTTCCTCTACAGACCTTCACTTCCTCTATAGACCCCGCTTCCTCTAAAGACCCCCACTTCCTCTACAGACCCCCGCTTCCTCTACAGACCCCCGCTTCCTCTACAGACCCCCACTTCCTCTACAGACCCCCACTTCCTCTACATACCCTCACTTCCTCTACAGACCCCCTCTTCTTCTACAGACACTACTTACACCTATCCCTCTCCCTTTGCCTGCGGGAAGTGGTTACCATGACAACACATATTACCTTTTTAATTCGAGAGACCATCATCTTGAGCATGGCCAGGGTAATGTTTCTGTTTTGTTAGATCTCTATCTCTCTTTTTTTAATATAGACTGATGTTTTGTGCAGTTGTGATCAGTACACATACACACAGACATCCCCAGAAATGGATTCACAAACAGATATAGAATATACGCAATATCTATTCACTCAATTGTTCCCCTACCAGACTTCTAAAAACCGTGATTAGATGTGGAGAAGAGAAGAGGAAGATGGAAGAATGGAGGGATGTGATGCAGAGGCGGCAGCATCTTAACAGGCCAGCAGCTGAGGTGATGTGTTCAGTGTGACAGGACCCCATCTCTGTCGACAAAATATGTTAAATCAGTCTGCCAGAGCACAGGATCTCCGTTGCTGATATTGCAAACAGAGCCAGTGCATGCACACACACACACACACACACACACACACACACACACACACACACACACACACACACACAGCGATAAGCCTTCCCATCTCTGCCTCTATTTTAGCTCTCACATCCCTGCAATGAACAGGATTATATCAAATTGGAAGCTGACTGTTCACAAAGCTGGAGCAGTGTTGAACACTGTGTCTCTTTCAAAAAGGCCTGGCTTCCTCTCAATAGGCCTGTACATCAAATCAAATCAAATTGTATTTGTCACATGCTTCGTAAACAACAGGTGTAGACTAACAGTGAAAGGCTTACTTATGGTTCCTTTTCCAACAATGAAGAGTGAAGATAAAGATTTAAAAAAATATAATACAAATATAAATAGTGGCACAAGGAATAAATACACTTGCAACAATGCACTGTGGCGCCTAGAGCAGCTGGCGGCCATTTTGGGGATAGAGTGCATAAACAAGCCTAAAGCGGATGGTGGCCATTTTGGGGATAGAGAGCAAAAACAAGCCTAAAGCGGATGGTGGCCATTTTGAGGATAGAGATCATTGATAGAGAGCATAAACAAGACTAAAGTAGATGGCGGACATTTTGGGGATTAAGAGCATAAACAAGCCTTAAGCGGATGGTGGCCATTTTGGAGATAGAGAGCATAAACAAGCCTAAAGCAGATGGCAAATTAGGAAACTGATACACAGTATCACAACGTCACTCATTCGACAATAAAAAGGCATGAGTTGTCCCCTTGTCATTGTCAAACAGTGTTTACAACATGAATGTGGCATGTGGAACTTACGCCAACAATCGCTAATTAGTGTGAGGGACAAGAATGAAAAGGATCACTGCTACATCATTTCCTTTTTTCCCCCTCCTAAACGTGTCACAGCAGTTGGGATGAAAACCGACTGCGGAAATCCCTAACGCGCGAATTAATGATAAGGGACTGTCATGGTAGACATAATGATAAGGGACTGTCATGGTAGACATAATGATAAGGGACTGTCATGGTAGACATAATGGTACGGGACTGTCATGGTAGACATAATGATAAGGGACTGTCATGGTAGACATAATGATAAGAGACTGTCATGGTAGACATAATGATAAGGGACTGTCATGGTAGACATAATGATAATAGACTGTCATGGTAGACATAATGATAAGAGACTGTCATGGTAGACATAATGATAAGGGACTGTCATGGTAGACATAATGATAAGGGACTGTCATGGTAGACATAATGGTACGGGACTGTCATGGTAGACATAATGATAAGGGACTGTCATGGTAGACATAATGATACAGGACTGTCATGGTAGACATAATGATAAGGGACTGTCATGGTAGACATAATGATAAGGGACTGTCATGGTAGACATAATGATACAGGACTGTCATGGTAGACATAATGATACAGGACTGTCATGGTAGACATAATGATACAGGACTGTCATGGTAGAAATAATGATAAGAGACTGTCATGGTAGAAAACGGGACTGTCATGGTAGACATAATGATAAGAGACTGTCATGGTAGAAAACGGGACTGTCATGGTAGACATAATGATAAGGGACTGTCATGGTAGACATAATGATAAGGGACTGTCATGGTAGACATAATGGTACGGGACTGTCATGGTAGACATAATGATACAGGACTGTCATGGTAGACATAATGATACAGGACTGTCATGGTAGAAAACGGGACTGTCATGGTAGACATAATGATAAGGGACTGTCATGGTAGACATAATGATAAGGGACTGTCATGGTAGACATAATGATAAGGGACTGTCATGGTAGACATAATGACAAGGGACTGTCATGGTAGACATAATGATACGGGACTGTCATGGTAGACATAATGATAAGGGACTGTCATGGTAGAAATAGAACGTCACTGTCATGAAACAGGACTTCAAAGTCATGACACTGACAAAGACAACAAAACACCACAGGTTGAGTTATGCGTCATTAAGAAAAACACTGAACCATTGTAAAAGGGGCAGGACATACGTCGTCGGTCGAATTGTTTTGGATTCCCCGTGGACTCCACGGCCGTTCCTGAACATACGTTATGTTACCTGGGGTTGGATTCAGTGGTGAAACAATCTCACAGATGATGTGGTCCGTTGTACAAACATCTGAGCTCTGTGGTACAACGTATGCTGGAAGACTACTGGACAGGGGCGGCACTCAAACACACACCACACACACACACTCCGTACCACACATACACACTCTTCTACTGAATCTCAGACCTGATCCTTTCACCGTGAAACAGATCGGTTAATCTCACGGTGATGTGTGTGCACTCTTCATTAAGCCTGTCTCCAATCAGTCACACACACACACACACACACACACACACACACACACACACACACACACACACACACACACACACACACACACACACACACACACACACACACACACACACAGTCTCGGGTTTTGTATACTCTTTACACACAGCGGTCCATAACCCACCTGTCAGTCTTAACCACGAGTTCATTAGAGACACTGAGACACAGTGACAACTCCTGCTGAAACAGACCTGATACGTGGGATACACCGGGCGTTAGGTCATGTGACCGCAGAAAGGTACAGGGTGACATTAACAAACACAATTCAAGACAACTGAAAGAAGTGGCAACTTCAGTTGAGCAATTACACACATTTGGCATCGCTGAATTGTACTGCATACTCGTCTTTTTAATTGTGTTAAATTGAATTAAAGCATCTCCCTGAATGGGTTTATCGTGGATAAACATACATTTTACAGTATATGCTGGATAAAGACAAATACATCCATAATACCCTATATTTTTAATATGATTAGAATGTGAAATATTCCGCTGAATTAGCATACATTAGCATAACAATACATGCAGTTATTAAACATGCTAATCATATTTTTTTTTATGTATGGTACATTATTAAGAGAGCACCAACAAGCTACTGTTATTATTTCATTATTAAGAGAGCACCAACAAGCTATTTCATGCATTTAGCCTTCTAGAATAGAGAAACCCTCTCTCTCTCTCTCCCCTTCTCCCTTTTTCACTCTCCTTCTCCCTCCTACTCTCTTAACCCAAGTTTCATAGAAGAGTCGGTGAGTTAGACAGCTCCCGAAGAAAAAAAAAAAGCATCCCTCCTCTTTTCGTCTTTGGTCCACCCCTCTACTCCACGGCTAAACGGATTGCAGGAAGGAGCTGAAAAACTGAGACAGGGTCAATAATTTAAGGCACACTGAGGCTAATTTAAATCTATCATCCTGAGATGTGCATACACGTGTCAAAGGTAGGCCGAGGGAAGAATCTGTCATTTGATTCATGTTCCCCAGGGAGAATTAGTTTTATGACGTCATTTAATAGATTTAAAAAAAAACTTGGTTTGACTTCGTCGGCCCGAGGGCGGGGGAGGAGAGTAGGAGGAGAGGAGTAGGGAGGGTGAGAGTGAGTGAGTGAGGGGAGCGAGAGAAAGAGAAAGAGGGAGAGAGAGAAGAGAAATGAAGAAAGAATGGGATATTAAATTATGGAGCACCTTAACAGCACAATCTGTCTTGTGCAGACATGATTGCCTTACCATTGTGGAGTGATGATCATTCGTTTGTCAGGGCTTTTTGTACAGAGATGAGGTTAGAGCTGTAGAGGCTGTTATAAGGTTGGGCCTGGGCCCTGGGTGGACAAGACTATAGTGAAAAATGTCCAACGTGGGTCAGAAGAGGACATAGAAAAGTGTTCAACTACCCTCGAGGGCTCCAGAATACAAGGGATGCAGCAACAGCAGTTTGAAGGATTTGTGCATCGTCACAATAACTCCTGAAAATAATATCACCTCAACAAACACACCCAATCAAGGAAAAACACATACATTTTATATTCAGCTGCAGTAGGGATCCCTGCTCATTGATGACACTGATGAGGCTATTGCAAGCAAAGTCATCTACTGCCTGTATGCAGTAACTCTAGTTGCCTGTATGTGGTTGCTAGACAGTCCCTGAGCTCTGGCTAAGCCTGGAGTCACACACTGTCATTGACATAAGGCTATGGACTTTTACTTGTCCTTTCCTATCCTTTCTTGTATTCTAATGTGGGAGTGTTTCTCCTCTATTTTTCTCTTTGATATTGCAACCTAAATCTCTGTCAGGCTGCATGAGCCCTGGACGGAAGGTTCCCTGCGACTCTCTGCTTTTCTGTCAACTAACCTTTTTTTTTCGTTCCCTCCATATTTTTATTTGCCACAGTCACAAAGGCTTTAGCTCACCTGTGTTATTGCCTTGCAGCGTCAGGTAGAGGAAGCAAGGGCCATTCTCTAAGCCAGCCTTTCATCTGAGAGCTAAGGAACTTTGGCTGTCACTGGATCTTAAGATCAGCAGCCTAGAGAGAGGGGATACTTCAACTGCCACAGAGATGTGGAGAGTAGGGTCGAGTACTCTGAAAATAAAAACTAAAAGCAAGCATTTATCCTGTAGGGTTTTAGTCTCTGTTTGTTTTATTCACCCACTCCATTTACCGTTCGTTGGATGCTGTGGAGTTCTACTTGCTGTGAGGGAACGTTAGTCGTTTAAAATGCTAGATATAAAAAGCTGGAGTGGTTTTTAAAAACACCAAATCCATCAACAAGTTCAACAGAATGTCATGCCTACAGTAACTGTGCAAAAAATGTTTTCTAGAGGATAGACTGTATAAGTATACCTGCTTTTAAGAAGATAGACTGTATGAGTATACCTGCTTTAAAACCTCTATAGGATCACCCCCCCCCCTCCCCCAAGGGACAGTTAAGCTAATGTAGGCTAATGCGATTAGCATGAGGTTGTAAGTAACAAGAACATTTCCCAGGACATAGACATATCTGATATTGGCAGAAAGCTTAAAGTCTTTTTAATCTAAGTGCACTGTCCAATTTAGTAGCTATTACAGTGAAATAATACCATGCTATTGTTTGAGGAGAGTGCACAATTATGAACTTTAACATTTATTATTTAACCAATTAGGCACATGTGGGACGTCTTGATACAATATTTAGAACATACAGTATATGTAATGGTTGGAACAGTGGAACAGTCTGAAATGTTCCACATATACTGTTGCCATCTAGTGGCCAACATCTAAATTGTGCCTTGGCTGGAATAATACATTATGGCCTTTCTCTTGCATTTAAAAAAAAACTTTTTTTCTTCTCTGTATTGACTTTTACCAGATCTATTGTGTTATATTCTCCTACATTCATTTCACATTTCCACAAACTTCAAAGTGTTAACTTTCAAATGGTGTCAAGAATATGCACATCCTTCAGGTCCTGAGCTACAGACAAGTTAGATTTGGGTATTTCAATTTGGGTATTTCAACAAGTTAGATTTGGGTATTTCAATTTGGTGTTGATCCTTAAATTAAGAGGATAGATTGTACGTGACTCACCACCTGGATTCGGTGTAATGTAGCCACATTTGAATTTCTGTTTTTTTACATTGGATGAAAGTAGAGACTCGGAGCTACAAAATGGTATTTCATACACCGCATTGGAGGAAACAATGGGAAAGTGATTCTGCTTGAAATATGATCAACTTGTAAACTTTTGAGAAAACCGTCTTTCAATGTTTTCGTACTACTATTGGAGAGCCCTTCTTTGTCTACACCCATTCAGCATTGTTCACACCCTCTTAAGCCTTAGCCCCCACCCATCTCTTTAATTAAGGGTTGAGCCAACCCTTATGTACTAACTTGCCAGCTACTTCCAGACATCTAAGAGAGAGAGAGAACCGCTCACTGAACATTACTTCCCCTATCTGTGGATTCGCGCTCAGAGCGCACACTGGATGCTCTGGCTAATAAGTAGGGTTGTTCCGAAAGCTCTGACCTCGCAAATACAGTCAAGCACCCAAGCTAACTGGCTAACATTGGATATCTACTTCCAGACACATAATGAGAGAACACCCCACTCTGACCATTCTACTTGCCCTAGCAAAGCTGGTTGGGCTTTTTTTCATGTTATCCAGAGCGTTGATGACTGTAACTTTGCTGCTGGCAACAATTGAATTACACTTTGTTGCCAATGTTTACTGACACTGAACATATTCAACAGGTGTTGAGCATTCAAAACACATCAGTTATTCTGTGCTCTGGCATACTAAGACGAGAGTCTTTTGTGAAGAAATTTAGCTAGATAGCTAGCCAGATAAACAATGAATCCTAACGCATGACATAACATTAGTTAGCGAGCCAGCCAGCTAACATTAGCTAGCTAGCTAACAGTACACTTTAACTTGAAATGGAAATACTTTGTCAAAATTAGAGTGGAGTCTTTTGTTAAGACATATAGCTAACCATAATCACAACTCATGACGTTACTACCCTGCATGAATTTGCAGGTAGCTAACCAACCAGGTTCTATGGCTATAACTAGTCAAGCAAATGTGTCTGAGATACGAAGAAACAGATCATACACATAACGTTAGCTAGCGACCCAGCCAGCTAATGTTAGCTAGCTAACAGTACATTTGAAATGTAACCACTTACTGTCAACATTTAAAATATATGATATCTGAAAAACTTACCAGTATACAGTATCCTGTCTGATGCCATGCATGGTTGCCTTAGTTTGACAATGTAATCCAGACTGTTTTTTTTTCTCCATTGCACTGATTTCAAAACTCGGTCCTCCAGAAAGTGGAGAGCATACACATATAGTTAGCTAGCTAACAGTACACTTTAACTTGATATTAGGTTTATGCAGTTTTACTATGCAATAAAAAAATATATATAGCAGCATTCGACATGATTACCTAAACATACTGACCAGCTCCAATAGACAGATGGTGTCTATATGGTAGACCAATCCAAACTCGTCTCTCAATATGTCCGGCCCACTCATTATCTCAGCCAAGTGTTTTTGAATGTTCAACACCTGTTGAATATGTTCAGTGTCAGTAAACGTTGGCAACAAAGCGTAATTCAATTGTTGCCATTTTTTCATGGCTAGAGGGAAGGTTGCTCACTTTTTCTGTGGCTAAACCAACTAGGCTCGTAATTTAACACTTTTATTAATATTTACAGATGGCATACAAGTTTGATATTAAGGTACATGAAAGTTCACTTGTTCGAGAAGGCATTTCTGCCCAAAAACACATTTTTATAAAAAACTACTTTTTTTTACGTTCAAACAGCTCTCCTGTGAAGTCGTGATTTGGAACAAACACCTAGTTTCCTGAATTGGGTCACGTATCGGATAGACTGAATGAATATACCTGCTTTAAGAGGATAGACTATGAATATACAATATCTGCTTTGGCAAAACACTCCACGTTTCAGAGTAGATGGACAATTGACATATGGGCAAATTAAAATAGCATATCTGAAAAGGTGCTTACATTCTACTGGGAGAAATGAGACACAATGGGACTTAAAAACGTTGTTTTTGACCTTCAGGTCTCTCCATAGCCGCAGAAAGTAGGGGTGCACCCCCTGATATATCAAAAAAATTAGTAGTGCACCTTTGTTATTCCTGTACTAGCGGAGTAAAAATAATTGTCAACAGAATGGAAAAAACACTCCCCTCCACCCCCCACCACCCTCCCACCCACCCCTGTCGATAGCACCCCAACCCCAAAACATCTCCCCCTTGCAAGTAGAAGTAGTACTTCTGAAGTGCATCATTTCATTTCACTATTCTACTTACATTAGTTTTCCTAGGTTGCAGTTTAAGTCATAAAAAGTACATTTTCATGGCTAAACGAGTTTCTGTAGCACTCGAAATTAGATGTTGGAGGTCCAAAGGTAAACACACACAACATTTTTAATAAGAAACAATACTTTCACCTAATGTGAAAGTGCTATAAGGGTCCCTAGGAGGAGATTTCAGCCTTCTTACCCCCCTCACACTAAGAAAAACAACAACATCCATAAAATCAAAAAATGTAAGTACCAGGAGTACGCTCGCTTGGCTCTCGACTCTTTCTAGTTTAATTACCTCCGTAAATCCAAGTACTCAGAGGCTTAGTGATTTTTAACACACACACACGCACTCTCTCTCTCTCTCTCTCTCTCTCTCTCTCTCTCTCTCTCTCTCTCCCTCCCCCCCCTCTCTCTCTCTCTCCATCTCTCTCTCTCTCTCTTTCTCTCTCTCTATCCCTCCCTCCCTCCCTCCCTCCCTCTTTCTCTCTCTCTCTCTCCTCCCCTCTCTCCCCCTCTCTAATTCATTGTTAATCACCCCCCCCCTGCCTAGTTCCCATGGCAGCCCCTAGTGGGGAGTGATGGATACAGCTGGAGTTGGCTGGGAAGATCTCAGCACAGTCAGCTGACAGACGTAGGCGCCTAATCCTTCTGCACCTCTAGGCGTTTCAGGTCTTCCCAGCCACTGAGAGGCAATCCCTGGTTCGCTCTGCCTGTTTCCTGTATGTCTGTCCCCCCGGCCCGCACTGTGCTGGATGGTAGTGGCTGGACACAGGCCCATCACTGTAGAGCTGAGAGGGTGGAGAATGGAGGGGGATTACGGCTGTGGATGAAGCCTCAGCATGGTTGCTTCTCTTTTCACTGAAAGATGTTCTGGACTGAGTCCATCACCAAACAGGGATAGAACAGCTGCCAGAGCTGGAGAGGGGGAATTATTGGGATGTGTAATGGAATGGACCATGTGTGTGTGTTGTGTGTGTGTGTGTGTGCAGCATTCACAAACTCTTTAGCCCAGTTAGCCTAACTGAAGATTCCACATAATGTGTAATACAGAAAGTACTTGTCATCCTCATCATCATTATTCCTACTATGGCCATGCTTCAACCTCTAGTGATGATGATTGGGGTAACGAGGTGGAGGTAGGAGGAAGAGACAGACTGCTCTGCTTCATCATAGATACCAAGGTTGCCACTACAATGTCAACCCAGACTCCAGGGTCTCACAGACTGCAGAACACACTGCAGAAACCCTCTCTGACACCATAATGTTGAATTCCTACCAAGGCAGGGACCTATCTAACGATCCCAGAGAAAGACACAGGGAAGATGACCTTTTCCCCACTTGCCACCAAACATCCCTGGTGGGTTTGCTCTCGTTCCATAACACAGGCGGGGATATGGGGAGGTTTATTGGTGTAAACCAGGGGTTCTTTTTTCCTATCAAAACCATTTTTTTCCCCCATTCCACTGTTTCGACCAGCAAAATAAAGTTCTGGACCGTTTTCTAACACATTTCTTTTTTAAACGGTCAATACTGTTCCTTTTTGTTCCTTTTTAAAACTCAGAAATCGAGCAGGACAATATATTTACCTGGACATTAAATGACTTCACCAATCAGTGCGGATAGAGCTGCTTGATATGGAGCGGGCAAGTTATTTACATGCATTGGACAGACGAGAGGTAGCTGAAATTTTACGGGTGTGGAGAAAGCGAGAGAGGGTAGAGGAGGAGGCTTGACATCTTGTTGTTATGACATGCATTATCTGAATTAGGCCCAGATAATTATACAACATGCATTATCTGAATTAGGCCCAGATAATTATACAACATGCATTATCTGAATTAGGCCCAAATAATTATACTTAAGGAGGATTGTTTTCTATGAAAGAACTTTGAATGTCTTTGAACTTCAGAGAGTTGGCTTAACGTTGGACCAGCTAGCTAGCTATAGGTGGCAGGTAACTTAGCGGTTAAGCGCATTGGGCCAGTAATTGAAAGGGCACTGGTTCATTTCCCCGAGCCTGCAAGTTGGCATTATCTACCGTGCTTCCCTTGAGCTAGGCAGCTAACACCAAACGACAACATCGATTACGACAGCCCCCCACACCTGTCTGATTAAGAGGGGTTGGGTTAAATGCTGACGACACGCTTTGGTTGAATGCATTCAGTTGTGCAACTGACTAGGTGTCCCCTAACAAGCTTGTGTGGGCTATATAAATACATTTGATTTGTGTGCAGAGTGCCAATGGAAACATATAATAAATCAATATAATGAATCCAATGTGATGTAATATCCTTAACTAGTGTTGCAAAGGTTAATCCATTCTTCTCTAAATCACGCTTGTGACATCAGTAGGCTACTATACTTCGGAGAGGGATGGGCAGGTAGTTTATGCATACACACACACTGGCAAAAGTATTTTCGGCAGTCAGGCAGACACTGGAATAATTTTTCTGAGTGACAGAGTGAGGGCTTTGCATAGGCTCTTCTGTTGCGTTTTTTACGTTATTAATTGGTTCCAATGCTTTTAAAATAACGTTATTAATTGGTTCCGATGCTTTTAAAATAACGGTTCTGTCCAGGAACAGTATAGGTCACTTTCGTTCCCGGGTCTGATTATTTTCCTCCAAAAATATTGTTATATTCTGCTCTTCCATTCTGTTCCCTGAACTGGTTCCATTCTGTTCCCTGAACCGGTTCCATTCTGTTCCCTGAACCGGTTCCATTCTGTTCCCTGAACCGGTTCCATTCTGTTCCCTGAACCGGTTTCATTCTGTTCCCTGAACTGGTTCCAACCCCTTGTGTAAACCCTGTCGAATTCATTAACGAACGAAAAACGAATTATTATCAACCTGCAAAGCCCAACACTCATCTCCCCAATCTTCTCCTCACCCAGCTGAGCCTGATGTTATTAGCCGTACTCCATTGGCGATGTTGGAAAGCTACACGCCATGTTGCCCACGGCGATGTTGGAGAGCTACACGCCATGTTGCCCACGGCGATGTTGGAGAGCTAAACGCCATGTTGCCTACGGCGATGTTGGAGAGCTACACGCCATGTTGCCCACGGCGATGTTGGAGAGCTACACGCCATGTTGCCCACGGCGATGTTGGAGAGCTACACGCCATGTTGCCTACGGCGATGTTGGAGAGCTAAACGCCATGTTGCCCACAGCGATGTTGGAGAGCTACACGCCATGTTGCCCACGGCGATGTTGGAGAGCTACACGCCATGTTGCCTACGGCGATGTTGGAGAGCTACACGCCATGTTGCCCACAGCGATGTTGGAGAGCTACACGCCATTTTGCCTACGGCGATGTTGGAGAGCTACAAGCCATGTTGCCGTACTCCATTGTTGCCCATGGCGATATTGGAGAGCTACACGCCATGTTGCCTACGGCGATGTTGGAGAGCTACACGCCATGTTGCCCACAGCGATGTTGGAGAGCTACACGCCATGTTGCCCACGGCGATGTTGGAGAGCTACACGCCATGTTGCCGTACTCCATTGTTGCCCATGGCTATGTTGGAGAGCTACACGCCATGTTGCCCACAGCGATGTTGGAGAGCTACACGCCATGTTGCCTACGGCGATATTGGAGAGCTACACGCCATGTTGCCGTACTCCATTGTTGCCCATGGCGATATTGGAGAGCTACACGCCATGTTGCCGTACTCCATTGTTGCCCATGGCGATGTTGGAGAGCTACACACCATGTTAGCCACATAGGGAAATGTTACTGTGACTTGTTGTTTTTGCTCATTTGTCACTATTTTAGGACATTTGTTTCTTTTTTTATTAATTTGTTCCCCTCCCTTTGTTAATTGCATTTAATTAACATTTGGAGAGTTTCTTTCTTGAAGGAGGAGGAGGGGAAGGGAAGGGAGAGGAAGGCTGAAAATGCCACAGTTTTACTTTGTTCTTCTATCTTTTCACTTTAAGTGCATTCTGCATTGGCATGCTAAGATGGGTTCTGGGATCATTCCTCTTTGGTGATTGGACAAATGTCCCTCCCACCTTTCAGGGTAGAGTAGACATTATTAATTATGGGCCATTCATTAAGACCGGCTGTTGTTATGTTGTTGTTTATCGGCATAATTACTAGAAGGCTTTTTCTTGATTGAACTCATTCTTGGAGGGGAAAGGAGAGGATAGAGGATGGAAAACAGTTCTCTTTATCTGGGAGAAAGAGGGAACAATTGTTCACCGATTTGCTTTTGAGAGTTATCCCCCTTTTCCTTCATGTTTTGATGAATCGATGGATACCTTTGAGGAGGATCAAATGACAGAATGTCTTTATGAGTTAACATACTTTTGTGCAAAAAAAATAACTATAAAATAAAACATATATAATACGAGATGTTGTCTGTCTGCAGCCTAGCAGAAGTCAGTAGAAGCTCTGTGGCAAATGGCTGGTGTCTAGTTTGTGAAATATGCTACACTGAATCCAGACTCTTTTCAAATTACCATACTAGCATACCACCTCTTTAGAACATAGCATTGCACTGGGGATACATTCTAAGCTGTATGCTTAATGTTATAATTATTTTGTCAACTTTATTTAACTAGGCATGTCAGTTTAGAAAAAGTATTTAAATTCAATGACGGCCTAGGAACAGTGGGTTAACTGCCTTGTTGTGGGGCAGAATAACCGATTTTTACTTTGTCAGCTCAGGGATTTGATCTTGCAACCTTTTGGTTACTAGTCCAACGCTCTAACCACTAGGCTACCTGCCACCCAGATACCAGAATGTAGCCTTTCAGAGAGGTTCCTTAGGGGCAAATGTGAGGCAGGTGTGAGGTCAAAGGGGCATGCACATGTCAACAAAGACGAGGAGGGAGAAAGCAGTGATGCAATTAGCAAATTAGACCATAATTGGCACAACCCACAAAGTTAAAAAAGAAATAGACAGATGAAATCACTCAAATAAAACACAGTAACATCACAGAAGCCAACATGAGAGTAAATGGGGGACCTACAGGGACGGCTACACCATTGGCATGCCGACACACTTACATTGATCAAAGTGTAATTAAGCAGTAATTACAATTTAATGTCGGCATTAAATGTTAAACACCGGAAATGATGAATAATTCCACTGCCATATTATTCACAGATTATATATTGTTTTGGTTAACTCGGTAGGCAAACGGCACACCTTGATTAAAAACAAATGATTAATCATCATGTTTTATTACTGTGATGTCACAATAACCACAGATAGTCTTAATAACACACGATCATCCTTTCCATATCCAATGAGGCCTCGTTATTAGTCTATTGAACTGGTATGTGTCAGGAGAGGAATTGAAACCGGGAGCATAAACATTTGGTAGCTGCGTAAAAAGATAAATCATTATATAAAGAGATAATACATCTCCGTATTATACATACAAGTGGTGTGATACCGTCATTATCATGCTATGAAGCCGACAGTAACTCATACTAAGTAACGTTATTTAGAATAGGTTAGACCTCCTGTACAACAAAGACATGCAATTCACAAACAGCTGGTAAAATGAGTCACCAAAGGGAAGGACATGGGCCCGGTGAAACACTATTAGACACAGACTCAGGGACACGCTTGTTTTCTGACTCCTAACTAACAAGCACATACAAAAAAAAAAAAAAAAGTGCAACAATGGTGTCAAGTCAGCAAGGATGATCCCTCCTCAAGGAGCGAGTCACCGGATTACCTTTAAGCTGATTCTCCATAATTTACCCTCACCGAGTGGAAAAAGCACAATCCTGGATTCACGTTCGTAACTCCCTGTTCCAATCTTGTTTACCCCCCCACACTTCATTGTTGTCTCTGGAATGTCGGGAGCGCTGAGGTGTATGTCAACGAAAGCTCAGAAGCTGTAAAATTAGCAATTTAGAGTTGGAGGGAATTTGAATGATGTTACCATGTGGTCCAACCTCTGTTTTGTGGGATTTTTTTATTTGGTGCCTCAACCCTTTTAGAATTCATGTATTCAGTCCTTAATAGGGGATGCTGATTTATCCCCATATTTCTCACCTTGACTGTAACACACTCAAGGAACTGACTGGATGGCCCTATTTATAACCTGCCAAGTGGGTTCTGTGCACCGAGGTGACTCGTGCCATACATGTGCAAATACGTCTGATGACAGTGATTTGATGGAGGAGGCTATCAAGCTGAAAATGTATTACACATAACATACACTACCATTCAAATGTTTGGGGTCACCTAGAAATTGTTTCCTTGTTTTTGAAAGAAAAGCACAAAAAAATTGTCCATTAAAATAACATCAAATTGATCAGAAATACAGTGTAGAAATACAATCCAGGCAGAGTTGCAAACAAAAAGCCATATCTCAGATTGGCCAATAAAAATAAAATATTAAAATGGGCAAAAGAACACGGAACAGTGGACAGAGGAACTCTGCCTAGCAGGCCAGCTTCCCGGAGTCGTCTCTTCACTTGACGTTGAGACTGGTGTTTTGCTGGTACTATTTAATGAAGCTGCCAGTTGAGGACTTGTGAGGCATCTGTTTCTCAAACTAGACACTCTAATGTACTTGTCCTCTTGCTCAGTTGTGCACCGGGGCCTCCCACTCCTCTTTCTATTCTGGTTAAGGACAGTTTGCTCTCTTCTGTGAAGGGAGTCGTACACAGCGTTATACGAGATATTCAGTTTCTTGGCAATTTCTCACATGGAATAGCCTTCATTTCTCAGAACAAGAATAGACTGCCATGTGTTTCAGAAGAAAGTGCTTTGTTTCTGGCCATTTTGAGCCTGTAATCGAACCCACAAATGCTGATGCTCCAGATACTCAACTAATCTAATGAAGGCCAGTTTCATTGCTTCTTTAATCAGGACAACAGTTTTCAGCTTTGCTATAATAATTGTGAAAGAGTTTACTAATGATCAATTAGCCTTTTAAAATGATAAACTTAGATTAGCTAACACAACGTGCCATTGGAACACAGGAGTGATGGTTGCTGATAATGGGCCTCTGTACACCTATGTAGATATTCCATAAAACATCAGCCGTTTCCAGCTACAATAGTCATTTACAACATTAACAATGTCTACACTGTATTTCTGATCAATTTGATGTTATTTTAATGGCCAAAAATATGATTTTCTTCCAAAAACAAGGACATTTCTAAGTGACCCCAAATTCTGACCGGTGGTGTATATTGTACAGTACAGAATAATACAATGTCCATTCTAGAAATGACACACTGAAGCCCACATGGGCCATCGTTATGAAGGCAATGGGATCACTAGATATCTGAAGATTGGGTTTCTAAAAACATATACTACAAGCCTGACACCCAGGTACCCTGGTAGTGTAGCTTCAGCCCAGCGGAACGTTGGGAACGTCATATTGATGTACCATTTGAGAGAACGCAGCGGAAGGTCCCCCCTACATGACCCTCTGCCGCAGAGCAATGTGGGATCCAAAATAACCCAGGATGTGTAGAGGCAAAGCAGCTTTCAGAAAAGTGATTTCATTCCATTTCATCCTCCATCCCTAGTTTGACTTTGAGTTCTGGTCATGCTAGGCTCTGAGTGGCTGGAGGTCGCTGAGAGTCACTGGGGGTGACTGGGTGTGCCACTAAAGAAGTCCACTGCTGCAGACGCGATCACTGTGTCATGGCCATAGACTAATCTGTGGCGTTAGGAGTGCTTAGAACCACGGAATTGGGCCATCACATTTGGCACAACTCCACAGCAAACAGATTTTACTGTAAAAAAAGGCTATGATAACCCTAAAGCTACTCAGTAACTTAAACTAAACGTTCAGCCATGAGCAGATACTGCATGTTTGCATTGATGCAAAGTGAGTTATCTATATGGCCTGACATAAGAAGATAAAACCAGGGTGACAGGTAGCCTAGCGGTTAAGAGAGTTGGGCCAGTATCCGAAAGGTCACTGGTTTGAATCCCTGAGCCGAATAGGTGAAAACATCTGTCGATGTGCCCTTGAACAAGGTACTTAACCCTAATTGCTCTGGAGAAGAAAGTCTGCAAATAACATGAATATATATATATATATTAGTGATGGAACAGTGACTTCGGAAAGTATTCAGACCTCTTGACTTATTACACATTTTGTTACGTTACAGCTTTGTTCCTCATGAATCTACACACAATATCCCCTATTGACAGGTTTAAGAAAATGTCAGACCCTTTGTTATGAGATGAAATTGAGCTCAGGTGCATTGATCTACATTACCTTTCCATTGATCTACAACTTGATTGGTGTCCACCTATGGTTCATCCAATTGATTGGGCATGATTGGGAAAGGCACACACCTGTCTATATAAGGTCCCAGAGTTGACAGTACATGTCAAAGCAAAAACCAAGCCATGAGATGAAAGGAATTCTCCGTAGAGCTCTGAGACAGGATTGTGTCGAGGGACAAATCTGGGGAAGGGTACCAAAACATTTCTGCATTACTGAAGGTCCACAAGAACTCAGTGGCCTCCATAATTCTTAAATGGAAGAAGTTTGGAACCACCAAGAATCTTCCAAGAGCTGTCCGCCTGGCCAAACTGAGAAATCGGGGGAGAAGGGACTTGGTCAGGGAGGTGACCAAGAACCCGGTGGTCACTCTAACAGAGCTCCAGAGTTCCTCTGTGGTGATGGGAGAATCAAATCAAATGTATTTATATAGCCTTTCTTAAATCAGCTGATATATCAAAGTGCAATACAGCAACCCAGCCTAAAACCCCAAACAGCAAGCAATGCAGGTGTAGAAGCATGGTGGCTAGGAACATTCCAGAAGGACAACCATCTACGCAGCACTCCACCAATCAGGCCTCTATGTTAGAGTTTAAAAAAAAAAATTATTTCACCTTTATTTAACCAGGTAGGCTAGTTGAGAACAAGTTCTCATTTGCAACTGCGACCTGGCCAAGATAAAGCATAGCAGTGTGAACAGACAACACAGAGTTACACGTGGAGTAAACAATTAACAAGTCAATAACACAGTAGAAAAAAAACGAGAAAGACGAAAGCCAGACGAAAGCCACTCCTCAGTAAAAGACACATGACAGCCCGCTTGGAGCTTGCAAAAAGGCACCTAAAGGACACAGACCTTGAGAAACAAGATTATCTGGTTCTATGAAACCAAGATCTAACTCTTTACCCTCAAGGAACACTGACTGTGTCCACTCTTTTCCAATTCCTCCATGGTTGGGCTCCCAAGTGGCGCAGTGGTCTAAGGCACTGCATCTCAGCTAGAGGTGCCACTACAGACAATCTGCTTTGAATCCAGACTGTATCACAACCGGCTGTTATTGTCCCATAGGATTCCCATAGGTTGGCGCACAACTGGCCCAGCGTCATCTGAGTTTGGCCGATGTAGGCCGTCATTGTAAATACTATTTTTTTCTTAACTGACTTGCCTGGTTAAATATATATATATATATATTTTTTTTTTCTTCTCGATCAACGTGAATGTACATTTGTGAATTCTATCAAATCGACTAATCAGCCAATTACCTCTAGCTCCTATCAGAGGATGCTGCTTCAGACCTGTGGACCCTGTGGTGGAAGATGAGGGGAAATGAGCTGTCATACAGTTGCATTGCCAGCAGTTACACCGGAATCAGATCAATCTCCCAATGATTGCTTTGTTGAGGAGAAAACCAAAAGCTTCACATAGCCTTGAGTCGACAGTAGAGGGCAGGATGGAGAAATGTAATAGAGCCTCATGACACTTTACATGGACTTTATCGACAGTCATTTTTACCATTCTTGACATTTTCATAATTTGTCTAATAGAACATACTTGTTGTAATGACTATTTCCTGTTGTAGTTGAAGGCAGTAAATCCACTACTAAGGCAGTAGTAGTTTTGCTACAGTAGGCCTCGCTGAGCAGTTGCCATAGTTACCCAAGTATGTGTGCATTTTGTGTAGAGTGTTCAAGTACTTTAAAGTACTACTTAAGTAGTTTTTTGTGGGTATCTGTACTTCACTTTACTATTTATATTTTTGACTACTTCTACTTTTACTTCACTACGTTCCAAAAGAAAATGATGTACTTTTTACTCCATACATTTTCCCTGACACTTCAAAGTATTCATTACATGTTAAATGCTTAGCAGGACAGAAAGTGGTCCAATTCGCACACTAATCAGGAGAACATCCCTGGTCATCCCTAATGCTTCTGATCTGGAGGACTCGCTAAACACAAATGCATTGTTTTTAAATGATGTCTGAGTGTTGAGTGTGACCCTGGTTATCCGTAAATTAAAAAAACAAGAACATTGTGCCGTCTGGTTTGCACAATACAAGGAATTTTAAATTATCCATACTTTTACTTTTGATTCTTAAGTATATTTTTGCAACTACATTTACTTTTGATACTTAAGTATATTTAAAACCAATTCATTTTAGAATGTTACTCTATTATGTTACTGGGTGACTTTCACTTTCACTTGAGTCATTTTCTATTGAGGTATCTGTACCTCTGTTACAGTTGCAAAGAAACTGCAGAGTACATCTCTGTCACGGGCGGACCTGATAGGAAAAGCTCCAGTCAATGACATGATTAATTGCTAATAAAGACCATGTAATTGGCATTAAACCCTATTGACGGAATCATGTGTTGATGTTTAGCTACTGGGCCTCTGAGGGCAGACATAGAGTGAAACGGGGAGGCGGGATGGCCGAGCCAGAGTCTGCAGGGGCAGAGAATGGTGCTTTATGATTAGCATTGGTTTTCATGTCCGTGCCAAGTCCAGAGGAAGCCAGAGGTCAGGCCGACAGGACACATTATACTGTGCTGTGTATTGGCAGGGGAAAAGGAAGTTACTCAGCCCGGATAGATTGGCTTACTGGAGTTTGGAGTTGGAACATCAAATTCACAGGTGTGTATAATGATGTTGTGTATGCATCGTTTTAGTTTTTAGATGTCGTTGATCTTATTATTTCTTACATTTAAAAAGTGCATTTGTTTCTAACTTTGTCTTCCTAAGCTTTCATTCATGTAGTATAATGGCACAGGGCGGGACACAGGTGCAGACATGGGAGGTAGATGGTTCGAGTCTCTGATATTTATTATAATCCAAGGTGCAGGCAAGAGAATGGTCGTGGATAAGCAAAAGTTCATAAACAAGGTCAGAGCCCAGGAGGTACATAGTGGCAGGCAGGCTCGAGGTCAGGGCAGGCAGTATGGTAAGGCAGGCAGGTTCAGAGTCAAGGTAGGCAAGGGTCAAAACCGTGAGGACTAGCAAAAGAGAGATAAGAAAAAGTAGGAGCACAGAAAAACACACTATTGACTTGACATGACAAGACAAATTGGCCACAGACAAACAGGGAACACTGCAATGAATACCCAGGGACTAATGGGGAAAACGGGTGACACCTGGAGGTGGGTGGAGACAATCACAAAGACAGGTGAAACAGATCAGGGTGTGACATGTCGTCTATTTTGTGGTTGCATGTACATGTAGACGTTATTCATGCATTTATATGTTTCAAGAAGTCATTTTGGGTCTTAACAGGTGAGATTAACATGTGTGTCTAAGAACAGGGTAAACCTTTTCCCTGCTACAGTACATATGCCACCCATGCAAACCCAGCTGGGCAAGGAAAAATATATTTTCTTGTTTATTTTATTTTGTTCTAAAGGCTTTATGAAGTGTGTTGCTAGGCTTGTTGCTTCACAGGGTTATCTGAGGTGTATATGGTTCAGCGGCTCTGCGATAAATTCAATTTATTAATTTGCTATTGATTATTTATATGTTGACAGGTAGCATAAGTTTTAGCCGTTCCTGGCCCGAGCCATCTGTTAATCAGAGACAGTTGCAATTGGAGGCATATGTTGCTAGTCAGAGTTTACGAAAGTGTGTACAATGAATTCCAAAAAGTTCCATGATTTATGCATTAGCTTGCTAATCTAAGCGCCTATTAGCTTCCAGACGCAATTACTCCAATGTAGAGAGGCAGAGGGGGATGACCTACGGGGGGAAAGATCAATTATTTAACTCCCAAACCATAGAATTTCCCCTTTTCACATTCCTGCTGATTTCAAAGTAGAATGAAAGAACATGTGAAAAAGAAAAAGGACTCCTCCTCTCCCTGAGTTTGCTAAGCAGTGGAAAGAGGGTTGCCTAGGAGAGGTGCAAGTTGATATTCTGCCAGAGCACACCTCATTGAAATCAGTAGCGGGAATGTAAATGCGCAGGATTCCATCCCTTCAACCAGGCGCTGATGTGAATTTATATTTATGTCAGAGGCATATGTAATTTGATTTCCAAAGTCAATTGTATTGTATTGTGAAGGTCACATCGTAGTGGATTCAAGTACATTAGAAGTACGGGTTGGATTTAATATTTGATGTGCATACCGAAGTGGCGGCTGTGAAGTCTGGAGTCCCAGGCAGTGAATGAAATAAAATTGTAAAACCCCAAGCCGAGATGTAAAAAGAACAACCAACCAACTTGCAGATATGCCAGACAGTCCACACCAAGCAGGGGGAAATAATGTTACAGTAAGCACAATGTCCATTGGATCTGTGTTTCCTGACTATCTGGAAATGTTTCCCCCTTCTAAATATCCTCGTCTAGATCTGTGGCAGTTTGTCCATTTCCTGTAACAAACCATTAAGATTATGGCACATTCTGTATTTGCCACACCATTGGTGGGTTCCCATTTAATGCACTACACTCAGCGGCTTTAGAAACTTAAAAGCTCTCATAGTGAATCATTCTGTGGCCTCTTAGCAAACTACAAGCAATCCCTTTAATAACCAAGTTGAAGCCAGAATGTACAGTGTCAAACATTTAGAAGCTAAACCTACAGAACCATGTTTTACATCATCAACTGTTTAAGTAATACGATGAACAGTTAAGTGTGTGATATACTTGACTTGCCTATAAAAGTCTAAGCATATGGAGACTAAAGGTTATTGATTGAAGTTCCAGATGACATTCATGAGTCGAACAACCCACATACTGTAACTCTGCTCTCTGGCACAGAAAAAGTATAAAGTATATTTGAAATGTCTGTAACAGCTCCCCTTTGGCCTCAGTTCAGATGGTCACTAGTTCAATCCCCTCATGTCAAAAACGACTTTTCATGCTCACGACTTAAGAGTTCCTCTCTCAGGCAAATAAATGCTTGTTTTGTAGACGAGCAGGGAGTTACTATTTGTGTCTTAATAAACAAGACTCCCGATTTCACAGCTCTAACATCGACCACCATGGCGAAGAAAGGCCTCTTCAGCCCTTGAGAATGTGAGTAGGGTGTTCTTCTATAATCAAAGCAGGAAAGAACCAGGAAGATGAAAGGGAAAAGGGCTGAAATCTCCGCCTGCCTGACAACTCTGCCTGGCTTCTTCTTTCTTTTCGTTTCAAATATTTTTTTCTTACTGAAAAGACAGAAACATTGTCAAGCTGTGATTTTTGCCAGATTTTAAAGTATTAAAGTAAAGCTTCTGTACATTCCGCCGCAGAGTGTGGAGCGTTAACAAGGCCCGGTGCTGGGACATGATCAATGGACGCCACATTGGCAGGTGACACAGAGCGCCTAATTGAAACTGCCCTCTTTGAGGACCCTCACCACCCCGCCGGGTTGGCAGTTTTGCACCCGCTGTGACCCCCAACAATCCTTCTTTCCATGCCATAGAGAGGTGCTGCGTCTTGGTGGGAAGAGGTGCAGCAACCTTGGCATCTAATTTAAGAGATATACATCATAGACCCTTGTGATACAGCAGGGAGTTGAAACCTTCACAGAGGAGCAGAGCCACCACTTTTCTTCAGTTCATCTTCTGTAGGAGTGGTGTTCTCACACAGCAGACAACTACTGAACAATCAGTTTCTGAGTGATTTTCAATCCAGCTGTGTCTTCTAACTTAGAACTAACACCAGTGCATCATATGCCTTCTAGTATAGAACTAACAACGAGGTAAACCATAAGTGAATCCAACATTGAAGGTTTTTCAGAGAAATGTGTTTATTTCTGTCTCATGGTTTTCCCAACGATGGCCTGCTTAGCCTCCCCTTGGTTTTTATTTTTATTTTTTATTTATTTTTACCTTTAACCTGGCAAGTCAGCTAAGAACAAATACTTTTTCACAAAAAGCATAATCTACTTAACAAATAATGATCATGCACACTGTGTCACAATCACCTGACCTCCCCTACATCTAAAACACCATCCCCAATACGGAGAACACATCAACATTTCAAACATTAAAAAAACAAAGAACATTTGTGGTGCTTCTACTTGCCATTTTCTCCATCTAATTCAATATACCCTGTAGTTTAAACCCTCAAAACTCAATATACCCTGTCGTTCAAACCCTAAAAACTCAATATACCCTGTCGTTTAAACCCTAAAAACTCAATATACCCTGTCGTTCAAACCCTAAAAACTCAATATACCCAGTCGTTCAAACCCTAAAAACTCAATATACCCTGTCATTCAAACCCTAAAAACCCAATATACCCTGTCGTTCAAACCCTAAAAACTCAATATACCCTGTCGATCAAACCCTAAAAACTCAATATACCCTGTCGTTCAAACCCTAAAAACCCAATATACCCTGTCGTTCAAACCCTAAAAACTCGAACAGGTTTCACAGAAACAGATGAAGTATTGAAACAAGAAGAATGTTCACAGGATATTCTCCAATGAAAGTTCTCAAAGACTACCACTACAACCACCACCGCCGCCAGATAGTTGAAATCTGACAGATGGACTATCAAAAATAAAGTGTTGGTACTACTACTACAACCACTGTTACTACCACCACTACTACCATGACTACTACTACTACTACGACTACTACCACTCCTATTACTACTACTACTACTACTACGGCTACTACTACTGCTACTACCGCTACTACTACTAATACTGTTATTCTCAATACTTCTACCACTACTACTGCTACTACCACTACTTTCACTAATACTACTTTCACTACAACTACTACTACTACTACTACTACCACTACCACTACCACCACTACCACTTTCGCTACTACTACCACTACTACAACAGCCACTAATAGTGCTACTACCACTACCACCACTACTACTACTACTACTACCACTACTACTACCACTTTCACTACTACTACCAATACTACTACTACTACTACTACTACTACTAGTACTACTACTACCACTACCACTGCTGCCACTGCTGCCACTACATCTAATTTCACTACTACTACTACTACTACTACTACTACCACTTCTACTACTACTACTACTACTACTAGTACTACTAGTACTACAACTACTACCACTACCACTGCTGCCACTACATCTAATTTCACTACTACTACTACTACTACTACTACCACTTTCACCGCTACCACTACTACTTTCACTGCTACTAACTACCGCTAATGCTAAAACTACTATTACTACTACTACTAATTTCACTACTACTACTACATTCACTACCTCTACCACTACCACTACTACCACTACTAACACTACTACAACTACTACTCCTACTAATACCACTACTACCAATTTCACTACTACTACCACTACTACTGCTACTACTACTACTACTACTACTACTACAACTACCACTACTACCACTACTGCTGCTGCTGCTACAGCTAGTAGTACTACTAATACTACCACTACTACTACATCTACTACTACCACTACGACTTCTTCTACTACAATGACTACTATCACCACAACTACTACTACTACTTCTACCACTACCACTACTACTACTTTCACTACTATTTCTACCACTACTACTACTACTACTACTACTACTACTACTACCATTACTACCACACATTTCTGAAGCTGCTGCAAAAGGTACTACTACTACCACCACTATTACTTTCGCTACTAACACCACTACCACTACACCTCTACTACTACTACCACTCTACCACTACCTCAACTAATTTCACTACTTATTTTACCATTACTACTACTACTACAACTACTACTACTACCACTCCCACCACTGCCATTACTTCTACTACTACTACTACTACTCTCACTACTACTAACTAATACTACTACTACTAATTGCATTACTACTACCTCTACTACTACCACTACTACTACTACTACTACTACTCATTTCACTACAACTACTACGACTACTACTACTACTAGTAGTAATTTCACTACTGCTACTACTACTACTATTACTACCACTAATACTATTACTACCTCAACTACTACTAATTTCACTTCTACTAACACTACTACCACTACTGCTGCTGCTACGCTGCTACTCATACTACTACTACCACTACTACTACTATTACTACTACTACTACTACTACTACTACCACTACCTCCGCTAATACTACTACTACTACTACCTCCACTAATACTACTACTACCACTACTACTACTATTACTACTACTACTACTACTACTACCACTACCTCCGCTAATACTACTACTACCACTACCACAACCACTACCTATACTACCAATACCATTACTACCACCACTACTACTACTACTACCACTACTACCACTACTTCAACTAATTTCACTACTTCTTTCACCATTACTACTACTACTAC